>NW_019265912.1:0-6954 GCF_002742605.1 Olea europaea var. sylvestris | reverse complement strand
CTCGTCATTTTTCGCGACGGTGTCGGAATCGGCTCAAATTTGACTGATTAATCGGAAACAAAAATCGTGCCGGGGTCAATTTCGTCATTTTTCGCGACGGTGTCGGAATCGTCTGAAATTTGACTTATTGATCGGAAACAAAAATCGCGCCGGGGGCAATTTTTTCATTTTTCGCGACGGTGTCGGAATGGGCACAAATTTGACTGATTGATCAGAAACAAAAATCGCGCCGTGGGCAATTTCGTCATTTTTCGCGACGGTGTCGAAATGGGCTAAAATTTGACTGATTGATCGGAAACAAAAATCGCGCCGGGTGCAATTTCGTCATTTTTCGCGACGGCTTCGGAATGGGCTAAAAATTGACTGATTGATCGGAAACAAAAAATCGCGTCGGGGGCAAATCCGTCATTTTTCGCGACGGTGTCGGAATCGGCTAAAATTTGACAGATTGATCGGAAGCAAAAATTGAGCCGGGGGCAATTTCGTCATTTTTCGCGACGGTGTCGGAATCGGATAAAATTTGACTAGTTGATCGGATACAAAAATCGCGCCAGGGGCAATTTCGTCATTTTTCGCGACGATGTCGGAATCGGCTAAAATTTGACTGATCGATGGGAAACAAAAATCGCGCCGGGGGCAATTTCGTCATTTTTCGCGACGATGTCGGAATCGGCTCAAATTTGACAGATTCATCGGAAACAAAAATCCCGCCGGGGGCAATTTCTTCATTTTTCGCGACGGTGTCGGAATGGGCTCAAATTTGACTGATTGATCGGAAACAAAAATCGTGCCGGGGGCAATTTCGTCATTTTTCAAGACGGTGTCGAAATGGACTCAAATTTGACTGATTGATCGGAAACAAAAATCGTGCCGGAGGCAATTTCGTCATTTTTCGCGACGGTGTCGGAATGGGCTCAAATTTGACTGATTGATCGGAAACAAAAATCGCGCCGGGGGCAATTTCGTCATTTTTCGCGACGATGTCGGAAACGGCTAAAATTTGACTTATCGATGGGAAACAAAAATCGCGTCGGGGACAATTTCGTCATTTTTCGCGACGGTGTCGGAATCGGATAGAATTTGACTGGTTGATCGGATACAAAAATCGCGCCACGAGCAATTTCGTCATTTTTCGCGACGATGTCGGAAACGGCTAAAATTTGACTTATCGATGGGAAACAAAAATCGCGTCGGGGACAATTTCGTCATTTTTCGCGACGGTGTCGGAATCGGATAGAATTTGACTGGTTGATCGGATACAAAAATCGCGCCACGAGCAATTTCGTCATTTTTCGCGACGATGTCGGAAACGGCTAAAATTTGACTTATCGATGGGAAACAAAAATCGCGTCGGGGACAATTTCGTCATTTTTCGCGACGGTGTCGGAATCGGATAGAATTTGACTGGTTGATCGGATACAAAAATCGCGCCACGAGCAATTTCGTCATTTTTCGCGACGATGTCGGAAACGGCTAAAATTTGACTTATCGATGGGAAACAAAAATCGCGCCGGAGGCAATATCGTCATTTTTCACGACGGTGTCGGAATCGGCTCAAATTTGACAGATTCATCGGAAACAAAAATCCCGCCGGGGGCAATTTCGTAATTTTTCGCGACGGTGTCGGAATCGGCTAAAATTTGACAGATTAATCGGAAAATAAAATCGCGCCGGGGGCAATTTCGTCATTTTTCGCGACGGTGTCGGAATCAGCTAAAATTTGACAGATTAATCGGAAACAAAAATCGCGCCGAGGGCAATATCGTCATTTTTCAAGACGGTGTCGGAATGGGCTCAAATTTGACTGATTGATCGGAAACAAAAATCGCGCCGGGGGCAATTTCGTCATTTTTCGCGACGGTGTCGAAATCGGCTAAAATTTGACTGATTAATCGGAAACAAAAATCGTGCCGGGGTCAATTTCGTCATTTTTCGCGACGGTGTCGAAATGGGCTGAAATTTGACTGATTGATCGGAAACAAAAATCGCGCCGGGTGCAATTTCGTCATTTTTCGTGACGGCGTCGGAATGGTCTCAAAATTGACTAATTGATGGGAAACAAAAATCGCGCCGGGGCCAATCTCGTCATTTTTCGCGACGGTGTCGGAATGGGCTCAAATTTGAATGATTAATCGGAAACAAAAATCGTGCTGGGGGCAATTTCGTCATTTTTCGCGACGGTGTCGGAATCGTCAAAAATTTGACTTATTGATGGGAAACATAAATCGCGCCGGGGGCAATTTTGTCATTTTTCGCGACGGTGTTGGAGTGGGCACAAATTTGACTGATTGATCGGAAACAAAAATAGAGCCGGGGGCAATTTCGTCATTTTTCGCGACGGTGTCGGAATCGGATAGAATTTGACTGGTTGATCGGATACAAAAATCGCGCCGGGAGCAATTTCGTCATTTTTCGCGACGATGTCGGAATGGGCTCAAAATTGACTAATTGATGGGAAACAAAAATCGCGCCCGGGCCAATCTCGTCATTTTTCGCGACGGTGTCGGAATGGGCTCAAATTTGACTGATTAATCGGAAACAAAAATCGTGCCAGGGGCAATTTCGTCATTTTTCGCGACGGTGTCGGAATCGTCAAAAATTTGACTTATTGATGGGAAACAAAATTCGCGCCGGAGGCAATTTCGTCATTTTTCGCGACGGTGTCGGAATGGGCTCAAATTTGACTGATTGATCGGAAACAAAAATCGCGCCTGGGGCAATTTCGTCATTTTTCGCGACGGTGTCGTAATCGGCTAAAATTTGAGAGATTAATCGGAAACTAAAATCGCGCCGGGGGCAATTTCGTCATTTTTCGTGACGGTGTCGGAATCGGCTAAAATTTGACTAATTGATGGGAAACAAAAATCGCACCGGGGGCAATTTCGTCTTTTTTCGCGACGGTGTCTGAATCGGCTAAAATTTGACTGATTAATCGGAAACAAAAATCGTGCCGGGGACAATTTCGTCATTTTTCGCGACGGTTTCGGAATCGTCTGAAATTTGACTTATTGATCGGAAACAAAAATCGCGTCGGGGGCAATTTTGTCATTTTTCGCGACGGTGTCGGAATGGGCACAAATTTGACTGATTGATCGGAAACAAAAATCGCGCCGTGAGCAATTTCGTCATTTTTCGCGACGGTGTCGAAATGGGCTGAAATTTGACAGATTGATCGGAAACAAAAATCGCGCAGGGTGCAATTTCGTCATTTTTCGCGACGGCGTCGGAATGAGCTCAAAATCGACTGATTGATCGGAAACAAAAAATCGCGTCGAGGGCAATTTCGTCATTTTTCACGACGGTGTCGGAATCGGCTAAAATTTGCCTGATTGATCGGAAACAAAAATCGCGCCGGGGGCAAATTCGTCATTTTTCGCGACGGTGTCGGAATCGGCAAAAATTTGACAGATTGATCGGAAACAAAAATCGCGCCGGGGGCAATTTCGTCATTTTTCGCAACGGTGTTGGAATCGGATAAAATTTGACTGGTTGATTGGAAACAAAAATCGCGCCGGGAGCAATTTCGTCTTTTTTCGCGACTATGTCGGAATCGGCTAAAATTTGACTGATCGATGGGAAAAAAAAATCGCGCCGGGGCAATTTCGTCATTTTTCGCGACGGTGTCGGAATGGGCTCAAATTTGACTGATTGTTCGGAAACAAAAATCGCGCCGAGGGCAATTTCGTCATTTTTCGCGACGGCGTCGGAATGGGCTCAAATTTGCCTGAGTGATCGGAAACAAAAATCGCGCCGGGGGCAATCTCGTCATTTTTCGCGACGGTGTCGGAATCGGCTAAAATTTGCCTGATTGATCGGAAACAAAAATCGCACTGGGGGCAATTTCATCATTTTTCGCGACGGCGTCGGAATGGGCTCAAATTTGCCTGAGTGATCGGAAACAAAAATCGCGCCGGGGGCAATCTCGTCATTTTTCGCGACGGTGTCGGAATCGGCTAAAATTTGCCTGATTGATCGGAAACAAAAATCGCACTGGGGGCAATTTCATCATTTTTCGCGACGGCGTCGGAATGGGCTCAAATTTGCCTGAGTGATCGGAAACAAAAATCGCGCCGGGGGCAATCTCGTCATTTTTCGCGACGGTGTCGGAATCGGCTAAAATTTGCCTGATTGATCGGAAACAAAAATCGCACTGGGGGCAATTTCATCATTTTTCGCGACGGCGTCGGAATGGGCTCAAATTTGCCTGAGTGATCGGAAACAAAAATCGCGCCGGGGGCAATCTCGTCATTTTTCGCGACGGTGTCGGAATCGGCTAAAATTTGCCTGATTGATCGGAAACAAAAATCGCACTGGGGGCAATTTCATCATTTTTCGCGACGGCGTCGGAATGGGCTCAAATTTGCCTGAGTGATCGGAAACAAAAATCGCGCCGGGGGCAATCTCGTCATTTTTCGCGACGGTGTCGGAATCGGCTAAAATTTGCCTGATTGATCGGAAACAAAAATCGCACTGGGGGCAATTTCATCATTTTTCGCGACGGCGTCGGAATGGGCTCAAATTTGCCTGAGTGATCGGAAACAAAAATCGCGCCGGGGGCAATCTCGTCATTTTTCGCGACGGTGTCGGAATCGGCTAAAATTTGCCTGATTGATCGGAAACAAAAATCGCACTGGGGGCAATTTCATCATTTTTCGCGACGGCGTCGGAATGGGCTCAAATTTGCCTGAGTGATCGGAAACAAAAATCGCGCCGGGGGCAATCTCGTCATTTTTCGCGACGGTGTCGGAATCGGCTAAAATTTGCCTGATTGATCGGAAACAAAAATCGCACTGGGGGCAATTTCATCATTTTTCGCGACGGCGTCGGAATGGGCTCAAATTTGCCTGAGTGATCGGAAACAAAAATCGCGCCGGGGGCAATCTCGTCATTTTTCGCGACGGTGTCGGAATCGGCTAAAATTTGCCTGATTGATCGGAAACAAAAATCGCACTGGGGGCAATTTCATCATTTTTCGCGACGGCGTCGGAATGGGCTCAAATTTGCCTGAGTGATCGGAAACAAAAATCGCGCCGGGGCCAATTTCGTCATTTTTCGCGACGGTGTCGAAATGGGCTGAAATTTGACTGATTGATCGGAAACAAAAATCGCGCCGGGGGCAATTTCGTCATTTTTCGCGATGGTGTCGTAATCTGCGAAAATTTGAGAGTTTAATCGGAAACAAAAATCGCGTCGGGGGCAATTTTGTCATTTTTCATGACGGTGTCGTAATCGGCTAAAATTTGACTAATTGATGGGAAACAAAAATGGCGCCGGGGCCAATTTCGTCATTTTTCGTGACGGTGTCGGAATCGGCTAAAATTTGACTGATTGATCGGAAACAAAAATCGTGCCGGGGGCAATTTCGTCATTTTTTCCGATGGCGTCGGAACGGGCTCAAATTTGACTGATTGATCGGAAACAAAAATCGTGCCGTGGGCAATTTCGTCATTTTTTGCGACGGTGTCGTAATCGGCTAAAATTTGACAGATTAATCGGAAACAAAAATCGCGCCAGGGGCAATTTCGTCATTTTTCGTGACGGTGTCGGAATCGGCTAAAATTTGACTAATTGATGGGAAACAAAAATCGCGCCGGCGGCAATTTCGTCATTTTTCGCGACGGTGTCGGAATCGGCTCAAATTTGACTGATTGATGGGAAACAAAAATCGCGCCGGGGCCAATTTCGTCATTTTTCGCGACGGTGTCGGAATCGGCTCAAATTTGACTGATTGATGGGAAACAAAAATCGCGCCGGGGCCAATTTCGTCATTTTTCGCGACGGTGTCGGAATCGGCTCAAATTTGACTGATTGATGGGAAACAAAAATCGCGCCGGGGCCAATTTCGTCATTTTTCGCGACGGTGTCGGAATCGGCTCAAATTTGACTGATTGATGGGAAACAAAAATCGCGCCGGGGCCAATTTCGTCATTTTTCGCGACGGTGTCGGAATCGTCAAAAATTTGACTTATTGATGGGAAACAAAAATCGCGCCGGGGGCAATTTTGTCATTTTTCGTGACGGTGTTGGAGTGGGCACAAATTTGACCGATTGATCGGAAACAAAAATACGCCGGGGGCAATTTCGTCATTTTTCGCGACGGTGTCGGAATCGGATAGAATTTGACTGGTTGATCGGATACATAAATCGCGCCAGGAGCAATTTCGTCATTTTTCGCGACGATGTCGGAATCGGCTAAAATTTGACTGATCGATGGGAAACAAAAATCGCGCCGGAGGCAATTTCGTCATTTTTCGCGACGGTGTCCGAATGGGCTAAATTTTGACTGATTGATCAGAAACAAAAATCGCGCGGGGGGCTATTTCGTCACTTTTCGCGACGGTGTCCGAATGGGCTAAATTTTGACTGATTGATCAGAAACAAAAATCGCGCGGGGGGCTATTTCGTCACTTTTCGCGACGGTGTCCGAATGGGCTAAATTTTGACTGATTGATCAGAAACAAAAATCGCGCGGGGGGCTATTTCGTCACTTTTCGCGACGGTGTCCGAATGGGCTAAATTTTGACTGATTGATCAGAAACAAAAATCGCGCGGGGGGCTATTTCGTCACTTTTCGCGACGGTGTCCGAATGGGCTAAATTTTGACTGATTGATCGGAAACAAAAATCGCGCCGGGGGCAATTTCGTCATTTTTCGCGACGGGGTCGTAATCGGCTAAAATTTGCGAGATTCATCGGAAACAAAAATCGCGCGGGGGCAATTTCGTCATTTTTCGTGACGGTGTCGGAATCGGCTAAAATTTGACTAATTGATGGGAAACAAAAAACGCGCCGGGGGCAATTTCGTCATTTTTCGCGACGGTGTCGGAATCGGCTAAAATTTGACTGATTACTCGGAAACAAAAATCGTGCCGGGGTCAATTTCGTCATTTTTTGCGACGGTGTCGGAATCGGCTAAAATTTGACTGATTAATCGGAAACAAAAATCGTGCCGGGG
>NW_019265911.1:0-8863 GCF_002742605.1 Olea europaea var. sylvestris | reverse complement strand
GTTTGTTCATTTTTGACGAATTGCTAGTCTAATTCGATTGGAATCGAGCCAATGAAAAGTGGTTTTTGATTTCACGATAACTTTAGGTTTTTTCTTTTTTGGCGAATTGCTAGTCTAATTCGATTGGAATCGAGCAAATGAAAAGTGGTTTTTGATTTCATGAAAACTTGGGGTTTGATCATTTTTCGCGAATGCTAGTCCAATTTGACTGGAATCGAGCCAATGAAAAGTGATTTTTGATTTCCTGATAAATTCAAGTTGGGTCGTTTTTGTCGAATTGCCAGTCTAATTCGATTGGAATCGAGCAAATGAAAAGTGGTTTTTGATTTCATGATAACTTCGGGTTTGTTCGTTATTTGCATAATGCTAGTCTAATTCGATTGGAATCGAGCCATTGAAAATTAGCTTTTGATTTCATGGTAACTTCGGGTTTGTTTGTTTTGGGGGAATTCCTCGTCTAATTCGATTGGAATCGAGCCAATGAAAAGTGGTTTTTGATTTCATGATGACTTCGAGTTTGTTCATTTTTGGCGAAATGCTAGTCTAATTCGAATCGAATCGAATCAATGAAAAGTAGTTTTTGATTTCATGATAACTTCGTGTTTGTTCATTTTTGGTGAAATGCTAGTCTAATTCGATTGGAATCGAGTCAATGAAAAGAGGTTTTTGATTTCGTGATAACTTCGGGTTTGATCATTTTCGATGAGTTGCTAGTCTAATTCGATTGGAATGGAGCCAATGAAAAGTGGGTTTTGATTTCATGAGCACTTCGGGTTTGTTCGTTTTTTGACGAATTGTTAGTCTAATTCGATTGGAATCGAGCCAATGAAAAGTGGTTTTTGATTTCATGAAAACTTCGGGTTTGTTCATTTTCGGCTAATTGCTAGTCTAATTTGATTGCAATCGAGCCAATGAAAAGTGCCTTTCTATTTCATGATACCTTCGGGTTTGATCGTTTTCGGAAAATTGCTAGTCTAATTCGATTGGAATCGAGCCAATGAAAAGTGGTTTTCGATTTCATGATAACTTCGGGTTTGATTGTTTTCGAAAAATTGCTAGTCTAATTCGATTGGAATTGAGCCAATGAAAAGTGGTTTTTGATTTCATGAAAACTTCGGGTTTGTTCATTTTCGGCTAATTGCTAGTCTATTTTGATTGTAATCGAGCCAATGAGAAGTGGTTTTTTATTTCATGATATCTTCGGGTTTGATCATTTTCGGCGAATTGCTAATCTATTTCGATTGGAATCGAGCCAATGAAAAGTGGTTTTCGATTTCATGATAACTTCGGGTTTGATTGTTTTTGGCAAATTGCTAGTCTAATTTGATTGGAATCAAGCAAATGAAAAGTGGTTTTCGATTTCATAACTCGATTGGAATCGAGCCAGTGAGAAGGGGTTTTTGATTTCATGATAACATCGATTTTGTTCGTTTTTGGTGAATTGCTAGTCTAATTCAATTGGAATCAAGCCAATGAAAAGTGGTTTTGATTTCATGATAACTTCGAATTTGATCATTTTCGAAACTTGCTAGTCTAATTCGATTGGAATCGAGCCAACGAAAAGTGGTTTTGATTTCATGATAACTTCAGATTTGATCATTTTCGGAAATTGCTATTCTAATTCGATTGGTATCGAGCCAATGAAAAGTGTTTTTTGATTTCATGATAACTTCCTGTTTGTTCATTTTTTGCGTAATGCTAGTCTAATTCTATTGGAATCGAGCCAATGAAAAGTGACTTTTGATTTCTTTATAAATTCGAGTTAGGTCATTTTTGTCGAATTACCAGTCTAATTCGATTGGAATCGAGCTAATGAAAAGTTGTTTTTGATTTCAAGATAACTTTGGGTCTCTTCATTTTTTGCGAATCATTAGTCTAATTCGATTGGAATCGGGCCAATGAAAAGTGGTGTTTGATTTCATGATAACTTCGGGTTTGTTATTTTTTGGCGAATTGCTGGCTAAGTCGATTGGAATCGAGCTAACGTAAAGTGGTTTTTGATTTCATGATAATTTAGGGTTTGTTTGTTTTTCGGCGAATTGCTTGTCTAATTCGATTGGAATCGAGCCAATGGAAAGTGGTTTTTGATTTCATGATGACTTCGGGTTCGTTCATTTTTGGTGAATTGTTAGTCTAATTCGATTGGAATCAAGCCAATGGAAAGTGGTGTTTGATTTCATGATAACTTCTACAATTATCGTTTTCATCAAATTGCTAGTCTAATTCAATTGGAATCCAGCCAATGAAAAGTGGTTTTTGATTTCATGATAAGTTAAGGTTTGTTTGTTTTTAGCGAATTATTAGTCCAATTCGATTTGATTCGAGCCAATGAAAAGTGGTTTTTGATTTCATGAAAACTTCGGGCTTGTTCGTCTTCGACGAATTGCTGGTCTAATTCGATCGGAATCGAGCCAAGGAAAACTGGTTTTTGATTTCCTGATAAATTCGAGTTGGATCGTTTTTGTCGAATAGCCAGTCTAATTCGATTGGAATCGAGCAAATGAAAAGTGGTTTTTGATTTCAAGATAACTTCGGGTTTGTTCGTTTTTTGCATAATGCTAGTCTAATTCGATTGGAATCGAGCCAATGAAAGGTGGTTTTTATTTTCATGATAACTTCAGGTTTACTCGTTTCGGCAAATTGCTAGCCTAATTCGATTGGAATCGAGCTAATGAAAAGTGGTTTTTGATTTCATGATAACTTCAGGATTGTTTTTTTCGAAGAACTGCTAGTCTAATTCGTTTGGAATCGAGCCAATGAAAAGTGATTTTGATCTCTAGATAACTTCGGGTTCATTCATTTTTGGCTAATTGCTAGTCCAATTCGATTGGAATCGAGCCAATGAAAAGTGGTTTTTAATTTCATGAACACTTCGGGTTTGTTCGTTTTTGGGGAATTGCTAGTCTAATTCGATTGGAATCGAGCCAATGAAAAGTGATTTTTGATTTCACGATAACTTCGGGTTTTTTCTTTTTTGGCGAATTGCTAGTCTAATTCGATTGAAATCGAGCCAATGAAAAGTGGTTTTTGATTCCATGAAAACTTCGGGTTTGATCATTTTTCGCGAATTGCTAGTCCAATTTGATTGGAATCGAGCCGATGAAAAGTGATTTTTGATTTCCTGATAAATTCGAGCTGGGTCGTTTTTGTCGAATTGCCAGTCTAATTCGATTGGAATCAAGCAAATGAAAAGTGGTTTTTGATTTCATGATAACTTCGGGTTTGTTCGTTATTTGCATAATGCTAGTCCAATTCGATTGGAATCGAGCCACTGAAAATTAGTTTTTGATTTCATGGTAACTTCGGGTTTGTTTGTTTTTGGGGAATTCCTCATCTAATTCGATTGGAATCGAGCCAATGAAAAGTGGTTTTTTGATTTCATGGTGACTTCGGGTTTGTTCATTTTTGGCGAAATGCTAGTCTAATTCGATTCGAATCGAATCAATGAAAAATAGTTTTTGATTTCATGATAACTTCGTGTTTGTTCATTTTTGGTGAAATGCTAGTCTAATTCGATTGGAATCGAGCCAATGAAAAGTGGTCTTTGATTTCATGATAACTTCGTGTTTGATCATTTTTGACAAGTTGCTAGTCTAATTCGATTGGAATGGAGCCAATGAAAAGTGGTTTTTGGTTTCACAATAACTTCGGGTTTCTTTGTTTTCGACGAATTGCTAGTCCAATTCATTTGGAATCGAGCCAATGAAAAGTGGTTTTGATTTCTAGATAACTTCACGTTTATTCATTTTTGGCGAATTGCTAGTCTAATTCGATTGGAATCGAGCCAATGAAAAGTAGTTTTTGATTTCATGAACACTTCGGGTTTGTTCGTTTTTGACGAATTGCTAGTCTAATTCGATTGGAATTGAGCCAATGGAAAGTGGTTTTTGATTTCATGATAACTTCGGGTTTGTTCATTTTCGGCTAATTGCTAGTCTAATTTGATTGCAATCTAGCCAATGAAAAGTAGTTTTTTATTTCATGATATCTTCGGGTTTGATCATTTTCGGCGAATTGCTAATCTATTTCGATTGGATTCGAGCCAATGAAAAGTGGTTTTTGATTTCATGATAACTTTGGGTTGTTCATTTTCGGCTAATTGCTAGTCTAATTCCATTGGAATCCAACCAATGAAAAGTGGTTTTTTATTTCATGATAACTTCAGGTTCGATCATTTTTGGCGAATTGCTAATCTATTTCGATTGGATTCGAGCCAATGAAAAGTGGCTTTCTATTTCATGATAACTTTGGGTTTGATCGTTTTCAAAAAATTTCTAGTCTAATTCGATTGGAATCGAGCCAAGGGAAAGTAGTTTTCGATTTCATGATAACTTCGGGTTTGATTGTTTTCGACAAATTGCTAGTCTAATTCGATTGGAATCGAGCCAATGAAATGTGATTTTTGATTTCATGATGACTTCGGGTTTGTTTGTTTTTGGCGAAATGCTAGTCTAATTCAATTGGAATCGAGCCAATGAAAAGTGGGTTTTCATTTCATGATAACTTCGGGTTTGTTCATTTTTGGCCAAATGCTAGTCTAATTCTATTGGAATCGAGCCAATTGAAAGTGGTTTTTGATTTCATAATAACTTAGGGTTTGTTCGTTTTTGGCGAATTACTCATCTAATTCGATTAGAATCGAACCAGTGAAAAGTGGCTTCCGAGTTCATGATAACTTCAGGTTTGATTATCTTCGAAATATTGCTAGTCTAATTCAATTGGAATCGAGCCAATGAAAAGTCATTTTGATTTCATGATAACTTCTGATTTGTTCATTTTTGAAAATTGGTAGTCTAATTCGATTGAAATCGAGCCAATGAAAAGTGGTTCTTGATTTCATGATAACTTCGGGATTGTTCATTTTCGGCTAATTGCTAGTCTAATTCGATTGAAATCTAGCTAATGAGAAGTGGTTTTTGATTTCATGATAACTCTGGGTTTGATCCTTTTCGGTGAATTGCGAGTCTAATTCGATTGGAATTGAGCCAATGAAAAGTGGTTTTTGATTTCATGATAACTTCGGGTTTGTTCGTTCTTTGCGAATTGCTAGTCTAATTCGATTAAATTCGAGCCAATGAAAAGTGGCTTCCAATTTCATGATAACTTCGGGCTTGATCATCTTCGAAAATTTGCTAGTCTAATTCGATTAGAATCAAGCCAATGGAAAGTGGTTTTGATTTCATGATAACTTCGGATTTGATCATTTTCGGAAATTGGTAGTCTAATTCAATTGAAATCGAGCCAATGAGAAGTGGTTCTTGATTTCATGATAACTTTGGGTTTGATCATTTTCGACGAATTGCTAGCCTAATTCGATTGGAATCGAGCCAATGAAAAGTGATTCTTGATTTCAAGATAACTTCGGGTTTGATCATTTTCGACGAATTGCTAGTCTAATTCCTTTGGAATCGAGCTAATGAAAAGTGGTTTTGATTTCATGATAACTTCGAATTTGATCATTTTCGAAAATTGCTAGTCTAATTCCATTGGAATCGAGCCAATGAAAAGTGATTTTGATTTCATGATAACTTTGTGTTTGATCATTTTCGACAAATTGCTATTCTAATTCGATTGGAAACTAGCCTATGAAAAGTGGTTTTTGATTTCATGATAACTTCAGGTTTGTTTGTTTTCGGCTAATTGCTAGTCTAATTCTATTGGAATCGAGCCAATGAAAAGTGGGTTTTGATTTCATTATAACTTCGGGTTTGATCATTTTCAACGAATCGCTAGTCTAATTCAATTGGAATCGAGGCAATGAAAAGTGGCTTTCGATTTCATGATAACTTCGGGTTTGCTCGTTTTCAAAAAATTGCTAGTCTAATTTGATTGGAATCGAGCCAGTGAAAAGTTGTTTTTGATTTTATGATAACTTCGGGTTTGTCCATTTTCGGCTAATTGCTAGTCTTATTCGATTGGAATCGAGCCAAGGAAAAGTGGTTTTTGATTTCCTGATAACTTCGAGTCTATTCATTTTTTACGAAATGCCAGTCTAATTCAATTGGAATTGAGCCAATGAAAAGTAGTTTTTGAATTAAAGATGACTTCGGGTTTATCTGTTTTCGGCGAATTGCTAGTCTAATTCGATTGGAATCGAGCCAATGAAAGTGGTTTTGATTTCATGTTAACTTCGAATTTGATCATTTTTGGAAATTGCTAGTCTAATTCGACTGGAATCGAGCCAATGATAAGTGGTTCTTGATTTCATGATAACTTTAAGTTTGATCATTTTTAACGAATTGCTATTCTAATTCGATTGGAATCTAGCCAATTAAAAGTGGTTTTTATTTTCATGATAACTTCAGGTTTGTTCATTTTCGGCTAATTGCTAGTCTAATTCGATTGGAATCGAGCCAATGCAAAGTGGGTTTTGATTTCAGGATAACTTCGGGTTTTATCATTTTCGTCGAATTGCTAGTCTAATTCGATTGGAATCGAGGTAATGAAAAGTGGCTTTCGATTTAATGATAACTTCGAGTTTGCTCGTTTCCGAAAATTGCTAGTCTAATTTGATTGGAATCGAGCCTATGAAAAGTGGTTTTCGATTTCATGATAACTTTGGGTTTGTTCATTTTCGGCTAATTGCTAGTCTAATTCGATTGGAATTCAGCCAATAAACTATGGTTTTTGGTTTCATGATAACTTCAAGTTTGATCATTTTCGGTGAATTGCAAGTAATTCGATTGGAATCGAGCCAATGAAAAGTGGTTTTCAATTTCATGATAACTTCGGGTTTGATGGATTTCGAAAAATTTCCAGTCTAATTAGATTGGAATCGAGCCAATGAAATGTGGTTTTTTATTTCATGATAACTTCGGGTTTGTTCGTTTTCGGCTAATTGCTAGTCTAATTCGATTGGGATCGAGTCAATGAAAAGTGCTTTTTGATTTCGTGATAACTTCGGTTTGATCATTTTCGGCGAATTGCTAGTCTAATTCGATTGGAATTGAGCCAATGAAAAGTGGTTTTTGATTTCATGATAACTTCGGGTTTGATCATTTTCGGTGAATTGCTGGTCTAATTCGATTGGAATAGGGCCAATGAAAACTGGCTTTCAATTTCATGATAACTTCGGGTTTGATAGTTTTCGAAAAATTGCCAGTCTAATTCGGTTGGAATCGATCCAAAGAAAAGTGGTTTTCGATTTCAATATAACTTCGGGTTTAATCTTTTTTGGCGAAATGCCAGTCTAATTCGATTGGAAACGAGCCAATGAAAAGTGGTTTTTGATTTCATGATAACTTCGGGTTTGATCATTTTCGACGAATTGCTAGTCCAATTCTATTGGAATCGAGCCAATGAAAAGTGGCTTTCGATTTCATGATAACATTGGGTTTGCTCGTCTTTGGCAAATTGCTAGTCTAATTCGATTGAAATCGAGCCAAAGAAAACTAGTTTTTGATTTCATGATAACTTCGAGTTTGTTCATTTCTGGTGAAATTCTAGTCTAATTCGATTGGAATCGAGCCAATGAATCGTGGTTTTTGATTTCATGATAACTTCGAGTTTGTTCATTTTGGCCGAATTGCTTGTCTAATTCCATTGGAATCGAGCCAATGAAAAGTGGTTTTGATTTCATGATAACTTCGGATTTGATCATTTTCAAAAAATACTAGTCTAATTCGATTGGAATCGAGCCAATGAAAAGTGGTTCTTGATTTCATGACTAGTTTTTGATTTCATGATAACATCGAGTTTGTTAGTGTTTGTCAAATTACTAGTCTAATTCGAATGGAATCGAGCCAATGAAAAGTGATTTTTGATTTCATGATAACTTCGGGTTCGCTCGTTTTTGGCAAATTACTAGTCTTGTTCGATTCGAATCGAGCCAATGAAAACTGGCTTTTGATTTTAAGATAACTTTGGGTTTGTTCATTTTTGGCGAATTATTAGTCTAATTCAATTGGATTTGAGCCAATGAAAAGTGGCTTTCAATTTCATGATAACTTCGGGTTCGATCGTTTTCGAAAAATTGCTAGTCTAATTCGATTGGAATCGAGCCAATGAAAAGTGGTTCTCGATTTCATGATAACTTCGGGTTTGATTGTTTTCGAAAAATTGCATGTCTAATTCGATTGGAATCGAGCAAATGAAAAGTGGTTTTTGATTTCATAATTAGAATGGAATCGAGCCAATGAAAAGTGGTTTTTGATTTCATGATAATTTCTGGTTTGTTCATTTTTGTCGAATTGCTAGTCTAATTCGATAGGAATCAAGCAAATGAATAGTGTTTTTTGATTTCATTATTGCTTCGGGTTTGATCATTTTTTACGAATTGCTAGTCTAATTCGATTGGAATCGAGCCAATGAAAAGTAGTTTTGATTTCATGATAACTTCGAATTTGATCATTTTCGAAAATTGCTAGTCTAATTCGATTGGAATCGAGCCATTGAAAAGTAGTTCTCGATTTCATGACTGGTTTTTGATTTCAAGATAACATCGACTTTGTTCGTGTTTGTCAAGTTACTAGTCTAATTCGAATGGAATCGAGCCAATGAAAAGTGGTTTTTGATTTCATGATAACTTCGGGTTCATTCATTTTTGGCGAATTGCTAGTCTAGTTCGATTCGAATCGAGCCAATGAAAAGTGGCTTTTGATTTCATAATAACTTCGGGTTTGCTCATTTTTGGCGAATTGCTAGTCTAATTCAATTGGATTTGAGCCAATGAAAAGTGGCTTTCGATTTCATGATAACTTCATGTTCGATCGTTTTCAAAAAATTGCTAGTCTAATTCGATTGGAATCCAGCCAATGAAAAGTGGTTCTCGATTTCATGAGAACTTTGGGTTTGATTGTTTTCGACAAATTGCAAGTCTAATTCGATTGGAATCGAGCAAATGAAAAGTGGTTTTTGATTTCAT
>NW_019265910.1:0-8864 GCF_002742605.1 Olea europaea var. sylvestris | reverse complement strand
ACCACTTCGTCGTGACGTACGAGGGATTTTGGCCATTTTTCGAAAGAATGTGCACTCGCATATTTAGAACGCTTGGAGAGTCGACGGACGAAGAATTGAGCGTAACTTTTGCACACGGTGTTAGTTTTGGCCCCAAAGGTACCTTTTCGAAATGTAGCGACTGTTTTGGATTGAACTCATGACTTCATCATGATGTACGAGGGATTTTAGCCATTTTTAGAAAGAATGAGCACTTGCATATTTGGAACGCTTGGATTGTCGGCATACGAAGAATTGAGCGTAACTTTTGCACACGGTATTCGTTTTGGGCCCATAAGTACTTTTTGGAAATGTAGCGACCGTTTTGGATTGAACTCACCACTTCATCGTGACGTATGGGGGAGTTCAGGCATTTTTCGAAAGAATGAGCACTTGCATATTTGGAACGCTTGGAGAGTCGGCGTACGAAGAATTGAGCGAACTTTTGCACACGGTGTCCGTTTTGGGCCCATAAGAACTTTTTTGAAATGTAGCGACCGTTTTGGATTGAATTCACCACTTCGTCGTGCCGTACGAGGGATTTTGGCCATTTTTCGAAAGAATGTGCACTCGCATATTTAGAACGCTTGGAGAGTCGACGGACGAAGAATTGAGCGTAACTTTTGCACACGGTATTCGTTTTGGGCCCATAAGTACTTTTTGGAAATGTAGCGACCGTTTTGGATTGAACTCACAAATTCGTCACGATGTACGAGTGATTTTGGCCATTTTTTGAAGGAATGAGTGCTTGTATATTGAGAACGCTTGGAGAGTCGGCGGAGGAAGAATTGAGCGAAACATTTGCACACGGTGTCCGTTTTAGGCCCATAAGAACTTTTTGGAAATGTAGCGACTGTTTTGGATTGAACTCGGCACTTGAACGTGACTACGAGGGATTTTTGCAATTATTCAAAAGATTTTGCTCTTGCATATTTAGAATGCTTGGAGAGTCGGCGGACAAAGAATTGAGCGCAACTTTTGCACGCGGTGTCAGTTTTGGGCCCATAGGTACTTTGTGAAAATGCAGCGACTGTTTTGGATTGAACTCACCCCTTCATCGTGACGTACGAGGGATTTTGGCCATTTTTCAAAAGAATGAGCCCTTGCATATTTGGAACGCTTGGATTGTCGACGTACGAAGAATTGAGCGTAACTTTTGCACACGGTGTCCTCTTTGGGCACATAAGAACTTTTTGGAAATGTAGCGACCGTTTTGGATTGAACTCACCACTTCGTCGTGACGTATGGGGGAGTTCAGCCATTTTTCGAAAGAATGAGCACTTGCATATTTGGAACGCTTGGATTGTCGACGTACAAAGAATTAAGCGTAACTTTTGCACACGGTATTCTTTTTGGGCCCATAAGTACTTTTTGGAAATGTAGCGACCGTTTTGGATTGAACTCACAACTTCATCGCGATGTACGAGTGATTTTGGACATTTTTTGAAGGAATGAGCGCTTGTATATTGAGAACGCTTGGAGAGTCGGCGGACGAAGAATTGAGCGAAACTTTTGCACACGGTGTCTGTTTTGGGCCCATAAGAACTTTTTGGAAATGTAGCGACCGTTTTGGATTGAACTCACCACTTCATCGTGACGTACGAGGGATTTTGGCCATTTTTTGAAAGAATTAGCACTTGCATATTTAGAACACTTGGAGAGCCGACGGACGAAGAATTGAGCGTAACTTTTGCACACAGTGTCCGTTTTGGGCCCATAAGAACTTTTTGGAAATGTAGCGACCGTTTTGGATTGAACTCACCACTTCATCATGACGTATGGTGGAGTTAAGCCATTTTTCAAAAGAATGAGCAGTTGCAAATTTGGAACGCTTGGATTGTCGGCGTACGAAGAATTGAGCGTAACTTTTGCACACTGTGTCCATTTCGGGCCCATAAGAACTTTTAGGAAATGTAGCGACAGTTTTGGATTGAACTCACCACTTCATCGTGACGTATGCGGGATTTTGGTAATTTTTCAAAAGAATTTACACTTGCATATTTAGAATGCTTGGAGAGTCGGCGGACAAAGAATTGAGAGCAACTTTTGCACGCGGTGTCCATTTTGGGCCCATAAGTACTTTTTGGAAATGTAGCGACCATTTTGGATTGAACTCACCACTTCGTCGTGGCGTACGAGTGAATTTGGCCATTTTTCGAAGGAATGTGCGCTTGTATATTTAGAACGCTTGGAGAGTCGACGAACAAAGAATTGAGCGCAACTTTTGCACACGGTGACCTTTTTGGACCCATAAGAACTTTTTGGAAATGTAGCGACCGTTTTGGATTGAACTCACCACTTCGTCGTGACGTATGGGGGAGTTCAGGCATTTTTCGAAAGAATGAGCACTTGCATATTTGGAACGCTTGGATTGTCGGCGTACGAAAAATTGAGCGTAACTTTTGCACACGGTGTCCGTTTTGGGCCCATAAGTACTTTTTGGAAATGTAGCGACCGTTTTGGATTGAACTCACCACTTCATCGTGACGTACGAGGGATTTTGGCCATTTTTCGGAAGAATGTGCATTCGCATATTTAGAACGCTTGGAGAGTCGACGGACGAAGAATTGAGCGTAACTTTTGCACACGGTGTCAGTTTTGGTCCCAAAGGTACCTTTTCGAAATGTAGCGACTGTTTTGGATTGAACTCATGACTTCATCATGATGTACGAGGGATTTTAGCCATTTTTAGAAAGAATGAGCACTTGCATATTTGGAACGCTTGGAGAGTCGGCGTACGAAGAATTGAGCGAACTTTTGCACACGGTGTCCGTTTTGGGCCCATAAATACTTTTTGAAAATGCAGCGACCGTTTTGGATTGAACTCACCACTTCATCATGACGTACGAGGGATTTTGGCCATTTTTCGAAAGAATGAGCCCTTGCATATTTGGAACGCTTGGATTGTCGGCATACGAAGAATTGAGCGTAACTTTTGCACACGGTGACCGTTTTGGGCCCATAAGAACTTTTTGGAAATGTAGCGACCGTTTTGGATTGAACTCACCACTTCATCGTGACGTATGGGGGAGTTCAGCCATTTTTCAAAAGAATGAGCACTTGCATATTTGGAACGCTTGGATTGTCGACGTACATAGAATTGAGCATAACTTTTGCACACGGCATTCGTTTTGGGCCCATAAGTACTTTTTGGAAATGTAGCGACCGTTTTGGATTGAACTCACAAATTCGTTACGATGTACGAGTGATTTTGGCCATTTTTTGAAGGAATGAGCGGTTGTATATTGAGAACGCTTGGAGAGTCGGCGGAGGAAGAATTGAGCGAAACATTTGCACACGGTGTCCGTTTTAGGCCCATAAGAACTTTTTGGAAATGTAGCGACTGTTTTGGATTGAACTCAGCACTTGAATGTGACGTACGAGGGATTTTTGCAATTATTCAAAAGATTTTGCTCTTGCATATTTAGAATGCTTGGAGAGTCGGCGGACAAAGAATTGAGCGCAACTTTTGCACGCGGTGTCAGTTTTGGGCCCATAAGTACTTTGTGAAAATGCAGCGACTGTTTTGGATTGAACTCACCACTTCATCGTGACGTACGAGGGATTTTGGCCATTTTTCGAAAGAATGAGCCCTTGCATATTTGGAACGCTTGGATTGTCGACGTACGAAGAATTGAGCGTAACTTTTGCACACGGTGTCCGTTTTGGGCACATAAGAACTTTTTGAAAATGTAGCGACCGTTTTGGATTGAACTCACCACTTCGTCGTGACGTATGGGGGAGTTCAGCCATTTTTCAAAAGAATGAGCACTTGCATATTTGGAACGCTTGGATTGTCGACGTACAAAGAATTAAGCGTAACTTTTGCACACGGTATTCGTTTTGGGCCCATAAGTACTTTTTGGAAATGTAGCGACCGTTTTGGATTGAACTCACAACTTCATCGCGATGTACGAGTGATTTTGGCCATTTTTCGAAGGAATGAGCGCTTGTATATTGAGAACGCTTAGAGTGTCGGCGGACGAAGAATTGAGCGAAACTTTTGCACACGGTGTCCGTTTTGTGCCCATAAGAACTTTTTGGAAATGCAACGACCGTTTTGGATTGAACTCACCACTTCATCGTGACGTACGAGGGATTTTGGCAATGTTTCAAAAGATTTTGCACTTGCATATTTAGAATGCTTGGAGAGTTGGCGGACAAAGAATTGAGCGCAGCTTTTGCACGCGGTGTCAGTTTTGGGCCCGTAAGTACCTTTTGGAAATGTAGCGACCGTTTTGGATTGAACTCACCACTTCATCGTAACGTATGGGGGAGTTCAACCGTTTTTCAAAAGAATGAGCACTTGCATATTTGGAATGCTTGGATTGTCGGCGTACGAAGAATTGAGCGTAACTTTTGCACAAGGTGTCCGTTTTGGGCCAATAAGCACTTTTTGGAAATGTAGCGACCATTTTGGATTGAACTCAACACTTCATTGTGACGTACGAGGGATTGTGGCTATTTTTTGAAAGAATGAGTGCTTGTATATTGAGAACGCTTGGAGAGTCGGCAGACGAAAAATTGAGCAAAACTTTTGCACACGGTGTCTGTTTTGGGCCCATAAGAACTTTTTGGAAATGTAGCGACCGTTTTGGATTGAACACACCACTTCATCGTGACGTACGAGGGATTTTGGCCATTTTTTGAAAGAATTAGCACTTGCATATTTAGAACACTTGGAGAGCCGACGGACGAAGAATTGAGCGTAACTTTTGCACACGGTGTCCGTTTTGGGCCCATAAGAACTTTTTGGAAATGTAGCGATCGTTTTGGATTGAACTCACCACTTCATCGTGACGTATGGTGGAGTTAAGCCATTTTTCAAAAGAATGAGCAGTTGCAAATTTGGAACGCTTGGATTGTCGGCGTACGAAGAATTGAGCGTAACTTTTGCACACTGTGTCCGTTTCGGGCCCATAAGAACTTTTTGGAAATGTAGCGACAGTTTTGGATTGAACTCACCACTTCATCGTGACGTACGCAGGATTTTGGTAATTTTTCAAAAGAATTTACACTTGCATATTTAGAATGCTTGGAGAGTCGGCGGACAAAGAATTGAGCGCAACTTTTGCACGCGGTGTCCATTTTGGGCCCATAAGTACTTTTTGGAAATGTAGCGACCGTTTTGGATTGAACTCACCACTTCATCGTGGCGTACGAGTGAATTTGGCCATTTTTTGAAGGAATGTGCGCTTGTATATTTAGAACGCTTGGAGAGTCGACGAACGAAGAATTGAGCGCAACTTTTGCACACGGTGACCGTTTTGGACCCATAAGAACTTTTTGGAAATGTAGCGACCGTTTTGGAATGAACTCACCACTTCATCGTGACGTATGGGGGAGTTCAGGCATTTTTCGAAAGAATGAGCACTTGCATATTTGGAACGCTTGGATTGTCGGCGTACGAAAAATTGAGCGTAACTTTTGCACACGGTGTCCGTTTTGGGCCCATAAGTACTTTTTGGAAATGTAGCGACCGTTTTGGATTGAACTCACCACTTCATCGTGACGTACGAGGGATTTTGGCCATTTTTCAGAAGAATGTGCACTCGCATATTTAGAACGCTTGGAGAGTCGACGGACGAAGAATTGAGCGTAACTTTTGGACACGGTGTCAGTTTTGGTCCCAAAGGTACCTTTTCGAAATGTAGCGACTGTTTTGGATTGAACTCATGACTTCATCATGATGTACGAGGGATTTTAGCCATTTTTAGAAAGAATGAGCACTTGCATATTTGGAACGCTTGGAGAGTCGGCGTACGAAGAATTGAGCGAACTTTTGCACACGGTGTCCGTTTTGGGCCCATAAATACTTTTTGAAAAGGTAGCGACCGTTTTGGATTGAACTCACCACTTCGTCATGACGTACGAGGGATTTTGGCCATTTTTCGAAAGAATGAGCCCTTGCATATTTGGAACGCTTGGATTGTCGGCGTACGAAGAATTGAGCGTAACTTTTGCACACGGTGTCCATTTTGGGCCCTTAAGAATTGTTGGAAATGTAGCGACCGTTTTGGATTGAACTCACCACTTCGTCGTGACGTATGGGGTGTTCAGTCATTTTTCAAAAGAATGAGCACTTGCATATTTGGAACGCTTGGATTGTCGACGTACAAAGAATTGAGCTTAACTTTTGCACACGGTATTCGTTTTGGGCCCATAAGTACTTTTTGGAAATGTAGCGACCGTTTTGGATTGAGCTCACAACTTCATCACAATGTACGGGTGATTTTGGCCATTTTTTGAAGGAATGAGCGCTTTATTGAGAACGCTTGGAGAGTCGGCGGACGAAGAATTGAGCGAAACATTTGCACACGGTGTCCGTTTTGGGCCCATAAGAACTTTTTGGAAATGTAGCGACCGTTTTGGATTGAACTCACCACTTCATCGTGACGTACGAGGGATTTTGGCAATTTTTAAAAAAAAATTTCACTTGCATATTTAGAATGCTTGGAGAGTCGGCGAACAAAGAATTGAGCTCAACTTTTGCACGCGGTGTCAGTTTTGGGCCCATAAGTTTTTTTGGAAATGTAGCGACCATTTTGGATTGAACTCACCACTTCGTCGTGACGTATGGGGGAGTTCAACCATTTTTCGAAAGAATGAGCACTTACATATTTGAAACGCTTGGATTGTCGACGTACGAAGAATTGAGCGTAACTTTGGCACACGGTGTCCGTTTTGGACCCATAAGTACTTTTTGGAAACGTAGCGACCGTTTTGGATTAAACTCACCACTCATCGTAACGTAAGAGGGATTTTGGCCATTTTTCGAAAGAATGAGCACTTGCATATTTGGAACGCTTGGATTGTCGGCGTACGAAAAATTGAGCGTAACTTTTGCACACGGTGTCTGTTTTGGGCCCATAAGTACTTTTTGGAAACGTAGCGACCGTTTTGGATTAAACTCACCACTTCATCGTAACGTAAGATGGATTTTGGTCATTTTTCGAAAGAATGAGCACTCGCATATTTAGAACGCTTGGAGAGTCGGCGGACAAAGAATTGAGCACAACTTTTGCACGCGGTGTCAGTTTTGGGCCCATAAGTACTTTTTGGAAATGTAGCAACCATTTTGGATTGAAGTCACCACTTCGTCGTGATGTATGGGAGAGTTCAACCATTTTTTGAAAGAATGAGCACTTGCATATTTGGAATGCTTGGATTGTCGGCGTACGAAGAATTGAGCGTAACTTTTGCACACTGCGTCCGTTTTGGGCCCATAAGTACTTTTTGGAAATGTAGCGACCGTTTTGGACTGAACTCACCACTTCGTCGTGACGTAAGGGGGAGTTCAGCCATTTTTCGAAAGAATGAGCACTTGCATATTTGGAACGCTTAGATTGTCGACGTACAAAGAATTGAGTGTAACTTTTGCACACGGTATTCGTTTTGAGCCCATAAGTACTTTTTGGAAATGTAGCGACCGTTTTGGATTGAACTCACCACTTCATCGTGACGTACGAGGGATTTTGGCCATTTTTCGAAAGAATGAGCACTTGTACTTTGAGAACGCTTGGAGAGTCGGGGGACGAAAAATTGCGCGAAACTTTTGCACACGGTGTCCGTTTTGGGCCCATAACAACTTTTTGGAAATGTAGCGACCATTTTGGATTGAACTCACCACTTCATCGTGACGTACGAGGGATTTTGGCCGTTTTTTGAAAGAATTAGCACTTGCGTATTTAGAACACTTGGAGAGCCGGTGGACGAAGAATTGAGCGTAACTTTTGTACATGGTGTCCGTTTTGGGCCCATAAGAACTTTTTGGAAATGTAGCGACCGTTTTGGATTGAACTCACCACTTCATCATGACATATGGTGGAGCTAAGCCATTTTTCAAAAGAATGAGCACTTGCAAATTTGGAATGCTTGGATTGTCGGCGTACGAAGAATTGAGCGTAACTTTTGCACACTGTGTCCGTTTCGGGCCCATAAGAACTTTTTGGAATTGTAGCGACCGTTTTGGATTGAACTCACCACTTCGTCGTGACGTACGAGGGATTTTGGTAATTTTTCAAAATAATTTGCACTTGCATATTTAGAATGCTTGGAGAGTCGGCGGACAAAGAATTGAGCGCAACTTTTGCACGCGGTGTCCGTTTTGGGCCCATAAGAACTTTTTGAAAATGTAGCGACCGTTTTGGATTGAACTTACCACTTCGTCGTGACGTACGAAGGATTTTGGCCATTTTTCGAAGGAATGTGTGCTTGTATATTTAGAACGCTTGGAGAGTCGGCGGACGAAGAATTGAGCATAACTTTTGCACACGGTGGCCGTTTTGGACCCATAAGAACTTTTTGAAAATGTAGCGACCGTTTTGGATTGAACTTACCACTTCGTCGTGACGTACGAAGGATTTTGGCCATTTTTCGAAGGAATGTGTGCTTGTATATTTAGAACGCTTGGAGAGTCGGCGGACGAAGAATTGAGCATAACTT
Source organism: Olea europaea var. sylvestris (assembly GCF_002742605.1). Classification (NCBI taxonomy): domain Eukaryota; kingdom Viridiplantae; phylum Streptophyta; class Magnoliopsida; order Lamiales; family Oleaceae; genus Olea; species Olea europaea. The sequence continues at coordinate 401 of NW_019265910.1, read as the reverse complement.
TTGCACACGGTGGCCGTTTTGGACCCATAAGAACTTTTTGAAAATGTAGCGACCGTTTTGGATTGAACTTACCACTTCGTCGTGACGTACGAAGGATTTTGGCCATTTTTCGAAGGAATGTGTGCTTGTATATTTAGAACGCTTGGAGAGTCGGCGGACGAAGAATTGAGCGTAACTTTTGCACACGGTGTCAGTTTTGGTCCCAAAGGTACCTTTTCGAAATGTAGCGTCTGTTTTGGATTAAACTCATGACTTCATCATGATGTACGAGGGATTTTAGCCATTTTTAGAAAGAATGAGCACTTGCATATTTGGAATGCTTGGAGAGTCGGCGTACGAAGAATTGAGCGAACTTTTGCACACGGTGTCCGTTTTGGGCCCATAAGTACTTTTTGAAAATG
>NW_019265909.1:0-8866 GCF_002742605.1 Olea europaea var. sylvestris | reverse complement strand
AAGAATCAACATGGGAAAGAGAAGAGGAAATCAAGACCAAGTATCCAGAACTTTTCAACTAAGTTCAAGGTAATTTCGAGGACAAAATTTTTTTTAAGGGAGGAGGGATGTAATACTCCGAAATTTTATGCTCGTTTAAATTTCTTTAGGATAGCGATTTAACCTTTAATATTATTTTGACCATAAGGAAAGGGGACATCACCTTTGTAGTGGTTAATGCTAGAGGTAGCTAATGAATGCAAGCATGAAGTGCTAAATGTTGTGTATACATGAAGTTATTATTAATTAGTCGAAACTTAAGGCAAGTTTGGACTTGAATGAAGTGGACTATTTTGTTAGGACTTCAATTGACCAAATGATTAAATTATGTTACAATCTACAATTTTGAATATGTAAGTTGGGTACAAGTTTAAATTTGGGGTACACTTTGTTAACAATGAAAGTTAGAGGGTTTAGATTATATTAGTTGAAAAGATAAGAGACTTCCTTTGTAAATCTAGGTTTTGTAGCCACTTATTACCCTATAATCAACCCACTTGTCATCCATCATCACCATACACTTAGATAATAGACTAAACATGTGTAGAAACAAGGAAAAAAAAAGGGAGAAAAGGAGGTGAGGCGGTGGAGAAGAAAAAAGGAAGAAAAAAATATCAATCATTTATCCTTATCTTTATATATATATAAATACATCCATATCCATTGGCATAGAGAGATTTCTTTCATTTTACAAAACACTTATACACTTAAAAAGAGAGGCAAAAACCGAAAATAAGAAAGGAAAGGGAAGGAAGTAAGACTAGCACTTCCAGTTTACATCTCAATCGAAGATCTTCAAGTTTTACGGTAAGATACTTTCTATGCTTAAGTGGTATGATTTTCATGGTAATATTTATGCTTAAGCTATGCATGAAAAACCATAATATGATTATGGTGGACAAGTCCACAAAGTTAGATATCTATTTATGCCTTAGGACAAGTCCGAAGGGCACCGGCAAGCCGGAATGTGCAAGTATGTGTTTGATTGCATTCTTTTGTGTAGTATTATCATGAAAAAAATCCAAGCACGGTATCTTACTGAGTATTTCTTATACTCATAGTATGTTATGATAAATTTTTCAGATCCATGATCGTTGAATTGATGGAAGTTAGTTGGCTTAAGCGATGATGGATTAAGGACAAAGATGTTTTGTACCGAAAATTTTCTTTTGTATGTTTTGCTCGATGACTGTTGTTCCATCTATCTTACTTATGGTATTATGTAAAAAAATTTACATGACATGATGTAATATGGTATTAATATTAAATTTTGTAATTATATCTTTCATGTTATGTTAAGAGACGTTTTTATAGTTTATTTTCCTTGCAAGTGATAAAAGGCAGAAACGGGACAGTTTCTGGAGTCATTTTCAAAATGATGTTTCTAACTCTATAAACGTCCATTTGAGACTCTAAAAATATGTCTGTTTTCCTCTTTGAGTTTTCTAAATATGGCCGAAGGAATCACTCAATTTCGATATCTATGGCCTGAGTTATCAAGGTTTTAACGTCAAGAGGTCAATCTGGATTTCCTGTGTAATACTTCACTGTTTTCAGTAAAACGTCTATATCATATGATCTTGGAAAATTTTCATATTTTAACCTAGAAAACTCCTTGAAATTATCTTTCTAATGCCACAAATTTCATGTAAAATGGAGTTGGGATGAATTTTATAAAAATTGTCAAACTTGCTGCCCCAGCTAATCTGATAGTGCCGAGGCCGTATATGTAATGTATAATTTCATATTGGCATGTACTTTTACCGGCCATCAAATTTTATAAGAATTGTTTACCAAATTAAAAAAAAAAGTTTCTAACATGTAATACTTCTATTTAAGAGTATTTACATGTAGCAAAGGCAGAAGTTATTATGTTTAGTACGTGACCCTCGAAGTTTAAGTTCGGGGCGTCACAAGTCTAATTCGATTGGAATCGAGCAAATGGAAAGTAGTTTTTGATTTCATGATAACTTTGGGTTTGTTTGTTTTTTGCGAGTTGTTAGTTTAATTCGATTGGAATGGAGCCAACGAAAAGTGGTTTTTGATTTCATGATAACTACGGGTTTGTTCGTTTTTTACGAAATGCCAGTCTAATTCGACTGGAATCGAGCCAATGAAAAGTGGTTTTCGATTTTATGATAACTTCAGGATTGTTCCTTTTTGGCGAATTGCTAGTCCACTTCGATTGGAATGGAGCCATTGAAATGTGGTTTTCGATTTCATAATAACTTCGGGTTTGATAGTTTTCAGCTAATTGCTAGTCTAATTCGATTGGAATCGAGCCAATGAAAGTGGTTTTTGATTTCATGATAACTTCGGGTTTGTTCATTTTTTGCGAGTTGTTAGTCTAATTCGATTGGAATGGAGCCAATGAAAAGTGGTTTTCGATTTCATGATAACTATGGGTTTGTTCATTTTTGGCGAATTGCTAGTCTAATTCGATTGGAATTGAGCCGATGAAAAGTTGTTTATGATTTCATGATAACTTCGGGTTCGATCATTTTCAGCGAATTGCTAGTCAAATTCGATTGGAATCGAGCCCATGAAAAGTGGTTTTCGATTTCATGATAACTTCGGGTTTGATCGTTTTAGAAAAATTGCTAGTCTAATTAGATTGGAATTGAGCCAATGAAAAGTTGTTTTTGATTTCATGATAACTTCAGGTTTGTTCATTTTTCGCGAAATGCCAGTCTAATTCGATTGGAATCGAGCCAATGCAAAGTAGTTTTTGATTTCATGATAACTTCGAGTTTGATCATTTTTTCCGAAATTCTAGCCTAATTCGATTAGAATCGAGGCAATGAAAAGAGGTTTTTGATTTCATGATAACTTCGGGTTTGTTCACTTTTTGCGATTTGCTTGTCTAATTTGATTGGAATCGAGCCAATGAAAAGTGGTTTTCGATTTCATGATAACTTCGGGTTTGTTCGATTTGGACGAATTGCTAGCCTAATTCGATAGGAATCGAGCCAATGAAAAGTTGTTTATGATTTCATGATAACTTCGGGTTCAATCATTTTCGGCGAATTACTAGGCTAATTCGATTGGAATCGAGCCAATGAAAAGTGGTTTTCGATTTCATGATAACTTCGGGTTTAATCATTTTTGAAAAATTGTTAGTCTAATTCGATTGGAATCGAGCCAATGAAAATTGGTTTTTGATTTCCTGATAACTTTGGGTTTATTCATTTTTGGTGAAATGCCTGTCTAATTCGATTGGAATCGAGCCAATGGAAAGTAGTTTTTGATTTTATGATAACTTCGGGTTTGTTTGTTTTTTGTGAAATGCAAGTCTAATTCGATTAGAATCGAGGCAATGAAAAGTGGCTTTTGATTTCGTGATAACTTCGCGTTTGTTCATTTTTTGTGACTTGCTAGTCTAATTCGATTAGAATCGAGCCAATGAAAAGTGGTTTTCAATTTCATGATAACTTCGTGTTTGTTCATTTTCGACAAATTGCAAGTTTAATTTGATTGGAATCGAGCATATGAAAAGTGGTTTTCGATTCATGATAACTTTGGGTTTGTTCGATTTTGGCGAATTGCAAGTCTAATTCAATTGTAATGGAGCTAATGAAAAGTGGTTTTCGATTTCATGATAACTTCGGGTTTGTTCGTGTTTGGCAAATTGCTAGTCTAATTCGATTGGAATCGAGCCAATGATAAGTGGTTTTCGATTTCATGATAACTTCGGGGTTGTTTGTTTTTGGCGAATTGCTAGTCTAATACGATTGGAATCAAGCCAAGGAAGGGTGGTTTTTGATTTCATGGTAACTTCGAGTTTGTTCATTATTGGCGAATTTCTAGTATAATTCGATTGGAATGGAGCCAATGAAAAGTGGTTTTTGATTTAATGATAACCTCGGGTTTGATCGTTTTCTGCTAATCGCTAGTCTAATTCTATTTTAATCGAGCCAATGAAAAGTGGTTTTTGATTTCATGATAACTTCGGGTTTGTTCATTTTTGGCGAGTTGTTAGTCTAATTCCACTGGAATGGAGCCAATGAAAAGTTGTTTTCGATTTCATGATAACTACGGGATTGTTCGTGTTTGGCGAATTGCATGTCTAATTCGATTGGAATTGAGCCAATGAAAAGTTGTTTATGACTTCATGATAAATTCAGGTTCGATCATTTTCGGCAAATTACTAGTCTAATTCGATCGGAATCGAGCCAATGAAAAGTGGTTTTCGATTTCATGATAACTTAGGGTTGGTTCGTTTTCGACAAATTGCAAGTCTAATTCGATTGGAATCGAGCCTATGAAATGTGGTTTTCGATTACATGATAACTTCGGGTTTGTTCATTTTTGGCGAATTGATAGTCTAATTCGATTGGAATGGAGCTAATGAAAAGTGGTTTTTGATTTCATGATAACACCGGGTTTGATTGTTTTAAGCTAATCGCTAGTCTAATTCGATTTTAATCGAGCCAATGAAAAGTGGTTTTTGATTTCATGATAACTTCGGGTTTCTTCATTTTTGGCGAGTTGTTAGTCTAATTCTATTGGAATGGAGCCAATGAAAAGTGGTTTTCGATTTCATGATAACTACGGGTTTGTTCGTGTTTGCAAATTGCTAGTCTAATTCGATTGGAATTGAGCCAATGAAAAGTTGTTCATAACGTCATGATAACTTCGGGTTCGATCATTTTCGGCAAATTAGTAGTCTAATTCGATTGGAATCGATCCAATGAAAAGTGGTTTTCGATTTCATGATAACTTCGGGTTTAATCGTTTTCGAAAAATTGCTAGTCTAATTCGATTGGAATCGAGCAAATGAAAAGTGATTTTTGATTTTATGATAACTTCGGGTTTGTTCATTTTTGGCGAAATGCCAGTATAAATCGATTGGAATCGAGCAAATGGAAAATAATTTTTGCTTTCATGATAACTTTGGGTTTGATTGTTTTTTGCGAAATGCTAGTCTTATTCCATTAGAATCGAGGTGATGAAAAGTGGTTCTTGATTTCATGATAACTTCAGGTTTGTTCATTTTTTGCGAATGGCTAGTCTAATTCGATCGGAATCGAGCCAATGAAAAGTGGTTTTCGATTTCATGATAACTTTGGGTTTGTTCGTTTTCGGCAAATTGCAAGTCTAAGTCGATTGGAATCGAGCCTATGAAATGTAGTTTTCGATTTCATGATAACTTCGGGTTTGTTCATTTTTTGGCGAATTGCTTGTCCAATTCGATTGGAATGGAGCCAATGAAAAATGGTTTTTGATTTCATGATAACATTGGGTTTGATCATTTTCTGCGAATCGCTAGTCTAATTCGATTTTAATCGAGTCAATGAAATGTGGTTTTTGATTTCATGATGACTTCGGGTCTGTTCATTTTTGGCGAGTTGTTAGTCTAATTCGATTGGAATGGAGCCAATGAAAAGTGGTTTTCGATTTCACGATAACAACAGGTTTGTTCGTGTTTGGCGAATTGCTAGTCTAATTCGATTGGAATGGAGCCAATGAAAAGTTGTTGTCAATTTCATGGTAATTTTGAGTTTGTTCGTTTTCGGCAGTCTAATTTGATTGGAATCGAGCATATGAAAAGTGGTTTTCGATTTCATGATTACTTCGATTTTGGTCTTCTTTGCGAATTGCAAGTCAAATTCGATTGGAATCGAGCCAATGAAAAGTGGTTTTCAATTTCATGATAACTTTGAGTTTGTTCATCTTCAGCGAATTGCAAGTCTAATTCGACTGGAATCGAACCAATGAAATGTGATTTTCGATTTCATGATAACTTCGGGTTTGTTTGTTTTCGGTAAATTGCAAGTCTAATTTGATTGGAATTGAGCCAATGAAAAGTGGTTTTCGATTTCATGATAACTTCGGGTCTGTTCAATTTTGGGAAATTGCTAGTCTAATTCGATTGGAATCGAGCCTATGAAATGTGGTTTTCGATTTCATGATAACTTTGGGTTTGTTTATTTTTCGCAAATTGCTAGTCTAATTCGATCGGAATCGAGCTAATGAAATGTGGTTTTCGATTTCATGATAACTTTGGGTTTAGTCATTTTTGGCGAATCGCTAGTGTAATTCGATTAGAATGGAGCCAATGAAAAGTTGTTTTTGATTTCATGATAACATCGGGTTTGATTCTTTTCTGCTAATCGCTAGTCTAATTCTATTTTAATCGAGCCAATGAAAAGTGGTTTTTGATTTCATGATAACTTCGGGTTTGTTCATTTTTGGCGAGTTGTTAGTCTAATTCGATTGGAATGGAGCCAATGAAAAGTGTTTTTCGATTTCATGATAACTAAAGGTTTGTTTGTGTTTGGCGAATTGCTAGTCTAATTCGATTGGAATTGAGCCAATGAAAAGTTGTTCATGATTTCCTGATAACTTCGGGTTCGATCATTTTCAGCGAATTACTAGTCTAATTCGATTGGAATCGAGCCAATGAAAAGTCGTTTTCGATTTCATGATAACTTTGTGTTTAATCATTTTCAAAAAATTGCTAGTCTAATTCGATTGGAATAGAGCCAATGAAAGTGTTTTTCGATTTCATGATAACTACGGATTTGTACATCTTTGGCGAAATGTCAATCTAATTCAATTGGAATCGAGCAAATGGAAAGTAGTTTTTGATTTTATGATAACTTCGGGTTTGTTTGCTTTTTGCGAAATGCTAGTCTAATTCTATTAGAAGGAAATGAAAAGTGGTTTTCGATTTCATGATAACTTCAGGTTCAATCATTTTTGACAAATTACTAGTCCAATTTGATTGGAATCGAGCCAACGAAAAGTGATTTTCGATTTCATGATAACTTTGGGTTTGTTCGTTTTCGACAAATTGCAAGTCTAATTCGATTGGAATCGAGCTTATGAAATGTGGTTTTCGATTTCATGATAACTTCGGGTTTGTTCATTTTTGGCGAATTGATAGTCTAATTTGATTGGAATGGAGCTAATGAAAAGTGGTTTTTGATTTCATGATAACATCAGGTTTGATTGTTTTCAGCTAATCGCTAGTCTAATTCGATTTTATTCGAGCCAATGAAAAGTGATTTTTGATTTCATGATAACTTTGGGTTTGTTCATTTTGGCGAGTTGCTAGTCTAATTCGAGTGGAATGGAGCCAATGAAAAGTGGTTTTCGATTTCATGATAACTACGGGTTTGTTCGTGCTTGGCGAATTGCTAGTCTAATTTGATTGGAATTGAGCCAATGAAAAGTTGTTCATAACTTCATGATAACTTCGGGTTCGACCATTTTGGGCGAATTACTAGTCTAATTTGATTGGAATCGAGCCAATGAAAAGTGGTTTTCAATTTCATGATAACTTCGGGTCTAATCGTTTTCAAAAAATTGCAAGTCTAAGTCGATTGGAATCAAGCCTATGAAATCTGGTTTTAGATTTCATGATAACTTTGGGTTTGTTCATTTTTGGCGAATTGCTTGTCTAATTCGATTGGAATGGAGCCAATGAAAAGTGGTTTTTGATTTCATGATAACATTGGGTTTGATGATTTTCAGCGAATCGCTAGTCTAATTCGATTTTAATCGAGTCAATGAAATGTGGTTTTTGATTTCATGATGACTTCGGGTCTGTTCATTTTTGGCGAGTTGTTAGTCTAATTCGATTGGAATGGAGCCAATGAAAAGTTGTTTTCGATTTCATGATAACTACAGGTTTGTTCGTGTTTGGCGAATTGCTAGTCTAATTCGATTGGAATGGAGCCAATGAATAGTGGTTTTCGATTTCATGGTAATTTCGAGTTTGTTCGTTTTCGGCAGTCTAATTCAATTGGAATCGAGCATATGAAAAGTAGTTTTCGATTTCATGATAACTTCGGTTTTGGTCTTCTTTGCGAATTGCAAGTCTAATTCGATTGGAATCGAGCCAACGAAAAGTGGTTTTCGATTTCATGATAACTTCGAGTTTGTTCACCTTCGGCGAATTGCAAGTCTAATTCCACTGGAATCGAGCCAATGAAAAGTGGTTTTCGATTTCATGATTACTTCAGGTTTGTTCGTCCTTTGCGAACTGCAAGTCTAATTCGATTAGAATCGAGCCAATGAAAGTGGTTTTAGATTTCATGATAACTTCGAGTTTGTTCGTTTTCGGCAAATTGCAAGTCTAATTCGATTGGAATCGAGCCAATGAAAAGTGGTTTTCGATTTCATGATAACTTCGAGTCTGTTCAGTTTTGGTAAATTGCTAGTCTAATTCGATTGGAATCGAGCCTATGAAATGTGGTTTTCGATTTCATGATAACTTCGGGTTTGTTCTCTTTTGCAAATTGCTAGTCTAAATCGATCGGAATCGAGCCAATGAAAAGTGGTTTTCCATTTCATGATAACTTCGGGTTTGTTCGTCTTCGGCAAATTGCAAGTCTAATTCGATTGGAATCGAGCCTACGATATGTGGTTTTCGATTTCATGATAACTTCGGGTTTGTTCATTTTTGGCGAATCGCTAGTCTAATTCGATTGGAATGGAACCAATGAAAAGTGATTTTTGATTTCATGATAACATCGGGCTTGATTGTTTTCTGCTAATCGCTAGTCTAATTCGATTTTAATCAAGCCAATGAAAAGTGGTTTTTGATTTCATGATAACTTCGGGTTTGTTCATTTTTTGCGAATGGCTAGTCTAATTCGATCGGAATCAAGCCAATAAAAAGTGGTTTTCGATTTCATGATAACTTTGGGTTTGTTCATTTTCGGAAAGTTGCAAGTCTAAGTCGATTGGAATCGAGCCTATGAAATGTGGTTTTCGATTTCATGATAACTTTGGGCTTGTTCATTTTTGGCGAATTGCTTGTCTAATTCGATTGGAATGGAGCCAATGAAAAGTGGTTTTTGATTTCATGATAACATTG
>NW_019265908.1:8291-8868 GCF_002742605.1 Olea europaea var. sylvestris | reverse complement strand
GTTATCATGAAATCAGAAGCCACTTTTCATTGACTCGATTCCAATCGAATTGGAGTAGCAATTCGCCAAAAATGAACAAACCCGAAGTTATGATGAAATGAAGAACCTCTTTTTATTGGCTCGATTCCAATCGAAATAGACTAGCGATTCACCACAAACGAACAAACCCGAAGTCATCATGAAGTCAAAAGCCACTTTTCATTGGCTCTATTCCAATCGAATTAGATAGCAATTCGCAAAAAATGAATAAACCGAAGTTGTAATGAAATCCAAAGCCACTTTTCACTTGGACGATTCCAATCGATTTAGACTAGCAATTCGCCAAAAATGAACAAACCCGAAGTTATCATGAAATCAAAAGCCACTTTTCATCAGCTCGATTCCAATCGAATTGGAGTAGCAACTCGCCAAAAATAAACAAACCCAAAGTTATCATGAAATTAAAATCATCTTTTCATTAGCTCGATTCCAATCGAATTAGACTAGCAATTCGCCAAAAATGAAAAACCCAAAGTTATCATGAAATTAAAATCATCTTTTCATTAGCTCGATTCCAATTGATTTAGACTAGCAATTC
>NW_019265908.1:4289-8059 GCF_002742605.1 Olea europaea var. sylvestris | reverse complement strand
TGAATAAACCGAAGTTATCATGAAATCAAAAGCAACTTTTCACTTCACGATTCCAATCAAGTTAGACTAGGAATTCGCCAAAAATGAACAAACCCGAAGTTATCATGAAATCAAAAGCCACATTCATTGGCTAGATTCCAATCGAATTAGACTAGCAATTCGCCAAAAATGAAGAAACCCGAACTTATCTTGAAATGAAAAACCTCTTGTCATTGGCTCGATACCAATCAAATTAGACTAGCAATTCTCCAAAAACGAACAAACCTGAAGTTATCATGAAATCAAAATCATCTTTTTATTAGCTCGATAACAATCGATTTAGACTAGCAATTCGCCAAAAATGAACAAACCCGAAGTTATCATGAAATGAAAAACCAATTTTCTTTGGCTCTATTCCAATCGAATTAGACTTGTAATTCGCCAAAAATGAATAAATCGAAGTTATCATGAAATCAAAAGCCACTTTTCACTTGCACGATTTCAATCGATTTAGACTAGCAATTCGTCAAAAATGAACAAACCCGATGTTATCATTAAATCAGAAGCCACTTTTCATTGGCTCAATTCCAATAGAATTAGATCGCAACTCTTCAAAAACGAACAAACCGATGTTATCACGAAATCAAAATCCACTTTTCACTTGCTCGATTCAAATAGAATTGGACTAGCAATTCGCGAAAAATGAACAAACCCGAAGTTATCATGAAATGGCAAACCATTTTTCATTGGCTCGATTCCAATCGAATTAGACTAGCAATTCGCCAAAAATGAACAAATACGTAGGTATCATGAAATCAAAATCATCTTTTCATTAGCTCGATTCCAATCGATTTAGACTACCAATTCGCCAAAAAAGATCAAACACGAAGTTATCATGAAATAAAAAACCACTTTTCTTTGGCTCAATTTCAATAGAATTAGACTAGCAATTCGCCAAAAACGAACAAACCCCAAGTTATCGTGAAATCAAAAGCCACTTTTCATTGGCTCGATTCAAATTGAATTAGATAGCAGTTCGCGAAAAATGAATAAACCGAAGTTATCATGAAATCAAAAGCCAATTTTCAGTTGCACGATTCCAATCGATTTAGACTAGCAATTCGCCAAAAATGAATAAAGCCTGAAGTTATCATGAAATCAGAAGCCACTTTTCATTGACACGATTCCAATCGAATTGGAGTAGCAATTCGCCAAAAATGAACAAACCCAAAGTTATGATGAAATGAAAAACCTCTTTTCATTGGCTCGATTCCAAAAGAATTAGACTAGCGATTCACCACAAACGAACAAACCCGAAGTTATCATGAAATCAAAAGCCACTTTTCACTTGCACGATTCCAATCGAATTAGACTAACAATTCGCAAAAAATGAATAAATCGAAGTTATCATGAAATCAAAAGCCACTTTTCACTTGCACGATTCCAATCGAATTAGACTAACAATTCGCAAAAAATGAATAAATCGAAGTTATCATGAAATCAAAAGCCACTTTTCACTTGCACGATTCCAATCGAATTAGACTAACAATTCGCAAAAAATGAATAAATCGAAGTTATCATGAAATCAAAATCCACTTTTCATTTGCTCGATTCCAATCGAATTAGATAGTAATTCGCCAAAAATGAATAAACCGAAGTTATCATGAAATCAAAGGCCACTTTTCACTTGCACGATTCCAATCTATTTAGGCTAGAAATTAGCTAAAAATGAACAAACCCGAAGTTATTAAGAAATCAAAAGTCACTTTTCATTGGCTCGATTCGAATCGAATTAGATAGCAATTCGCCAAAAATGAATAAACCGAAGTTATCATGAAATCAAAAGCCACTTTTCACTTGCACGATTCCAATCGATTTATATTAGAAATTAGCCAAAAAATGAACAAACCCGAAGTTATCAAGAAATCAAAAGCCACTTTTCATTGGCTCGATTCCAATCAAATTAGATAGCAATTTGCCAAAAATGAATAAACCGAAGTTATCATGAAATCAAAAGCCACTTTTCACTTGCACGATTCCAATCGATTTAGACTATAAATTCGCCAAAAATGAACAAACTCGAAGTTATTAAGAAATCAAAAGCCACTTTTCTTTGGCTCGATTCCAATCAAATTAGATAGCAATTCGCCAAAAATGAATAAATCGAAGTTATCATGAAATCAAAAACCTCTTTTCATTGGGGCGATTCCAATCGAATTAGACTGGCAAGTCGCCAAAAACGAACAAACCAAAGTTATCATGAAATCATAATCGTCTTTTCATTGGCTCGATCCCAATCGATTTAGACTAGCAATTCACCAAAAACGAACAAACACGTAGTTATCCTGAAATGAAAAACCACTTTTCTTTGGCTCGATTCCAATCGAATTAGACTAGCAATACGCCAAAAATGAACAAATCCGAAGTTATCATTAAATCAAAAGCCACTTTTCATTGGATCGATTCCAATCGAATTGGACTAGTAATTCGCCAAAAATGGACAAACCCGAAGTTATCATGAAATCAAAAGCCACTTTTCTCTGGCTCGATTCCAATCGAATTAGACATGTAATTTGCCAAAAATGAACAAACCCGAAGTTATCATGAAATGAAAAACCTCTTTTCATTAGCTTAATTCCAATCGAATTAGACTAGCAATTCGCCAAAAACGAACAAACCCGAAGTTATTTAGAAATCAAAATCATCTTTTCATTGGCTCGATTCCAATCGATTTAGACTACCAATTCGCCAAAAACGATCAAACACGAAGTTATCATGAAATGAAAAACCACTTTTCTTCGGCTCGATTCCAAAAGAATTAGACTAGCAATTCGCCAAAAACGAACAAACCCGAAGTTATCACGAAATCAAAAGTCACTTTTCATTGGCTCGATTCCAATCGAATTAGATAGCAATTTGCAAAAAACGAATAAACCCAAGTTATCATGAAATCAAAAGCCACTTTTCACTTGCACGATTCCAATCGATTTAGACTAGCAATTCGCCAAAAATGAACAAACCCGAAGTTATCATGAACTCAGAAGCCACTTTTCATTCGCTCGATTCCAATCGAATTGGAGTAGCAATTCGCTAAAAATGAACAAACCCGAAGTTATGATGAAATGAAAAACCTCTTTTCATTGGCTCGATTCCAATCGAACTAGACTAGACATTCACAAAAAATGAACAAGCCAGAATTTATCATGAAATCAAAAGCCACTTTTCATTGGCTTGATTCCAATCGAATTGGACTAGCAATTCACCAAAAATGAACAAACCAGTGGTTGTCATGAAATGAAAAACCTCTTTTCATTGGCTCGATTCCAATCGAATTAGACTAGCAATTCGCCAAAAACGAACAAACCCAAATTTATGATGAAATCAACGTCATCTTTTCATTAGCTCGTTTCCAATCGATTTAGACTGGCAATTTGCTAAAAAATGAACAAACCTGAAGTTATCATGAAATGAAAAACCAATTTTCTTTGGCTCTATTCCAATTGAATTAGACTTGCTATTCGCCAAAAATGGACAAACCTGAAGTTATCATGAAATGATAAACCACATTTCTTTAGCTCGATTCCAATCGAATTAGACACGCAATTCGCCAAAAGCGAACAAACCCGAAAATATCATGAAATGAAAAACCTCTTTTCACTTGCACGATTCCAATCGAATTAGACTAGCAATTCGCCAAAAATGAACAAACTCGTAGTTATCATGAAATCAAAAGCCACTTTTTATTGGCTCGATTACAATCGAATTGGACTAGCAATTCGCCAAAAATGAAC
>NW_019265908.1:0-842 GCF_002742605.1 Olea europaea var. sylvestris | reverse complement strand
AAAATGAACAAACCCAAAGTTATCATGAAATCAAAAACCACTTTTCATTGGCTCGATTCCAATCGAATTAGACTTGCAATTCGCCAAAGATGAACAAATGCGAAGTTATCATGAAATTGAAATCCACTTTTCATTGGCTCGTTTCCAATTGAATTAGACTTGCAATTCGCCAAAAATGAACAACCCTAAAGTTATCATGGAATGAAAATCATCTTTTCATTAGCTCGATTTCAATCGATTTAGAATAGTAATTCGCCAAAAATGAACGAACACGAAGTTATCATGAAATGAAAAATCACTTTTCTTTGGCTCGATTCCAATCGAATTAGACTAGCAATACGCCAAAAAGGAACAAACCCAAAGTTATCAAGAAATCAAAAGCCACTTTTCATTGGCTCGATTCCAATCGAATTAGATAGCAATTCGCCAAAAACGAATAAACCGAAGTTGTCATGAAATCAATATCCACTTTTCATTAGCTCGATTCCAATCGAATTGGACTAGCAATCCGCAAAAAATGAACAGACCTGAAGTTATTATGAAATGAAAAACCTCTATTCATTGGCTCGATTCCAATCGAATTAGACTAGTAATTTGCCAAAAACAAACAAATCCGAAGTTATTATGAAATCAAAATCATCTTTTCTTTAGCTCAATTCCAATTGATTAAGACTAGCAGTTCGCCAAAAATGAACAAACACGAAGTTACCATGAAATGAAAAACCACTTTTATTTGGCTCGATTCCAATCGAATTAGACTAGCAACACGCCAAAAATGAACAAACCCGAAGTTATCATGAAATCAAAAGCCACTTTTCATTGGCTCGATTCCAATCGAATTA
>NW_019265907.1:0-8868 GCF_002742605.1 Olea europaea var. sylvestris | reverse complement strand
ACAAATGACAAAATTACCCCTGGTGCGATTTTTCTTTGTTAATTTTCCGTCCAACACTTCTTCAACCTGACATAATTAATACGGAAATTTATTATTCGAACGCCCAAAAGAAGGAATTTGGCTAAAATCCCGTGGTCCTGGGTCTATGCCTCGAGTCCAATTTTGCGGGCCGTTTCTAATCAAACTGCCGAAGTTCGTCCCATTCCGACATCGTCGCGACAAATGACAAAATTGCCACTAGTGCGGTTTTGCTTTGTTAATTTTCTATCCAGCTCTTCTTCACCTAACATAATTAATAAGGAAATTAATTATTCGGAGGCCCAAATGAAGGAATTTGGCTACAATCCCGTGATCCTGAGTATGTGCCCCCCGTCAAGTTTCGCGCGCCGTTTCAATCAACCTACCAAATTTTAGCCCATTCCTACATCGTCGCAACAAATGACAAAATTGCCCTTTGTGCGATTTGCTTTGTTAATTTTCATTCCAACACTTCTTCAACCTGACATGATTAATAAGAAAACTAATTATTCGGAGGCCCAAATGAAGGAATTGGGCTAAAATCCCGTGATCCTGGGTCTGTACCCCAAATTCAATTTTCCGGGTCGTTTCCAATCAACCTGCCAAATTTTAGCCCATTCCGACAACGTCGTGACAAATGACAAAATTGCCCCTGGTACGGGTTTTCTTTGTAAATTTTCTGTCCTACACTTCTTCAACCGGACATAGTTAATACGAAAATTAATTATTCGGAGGCCCAAACGAAGGAATTTAGCTAAAATCCCATGATCCTGGGTTCGTTCCCCGAGTCCAATTTCGCGGGCCATTTCCAATAAACATGCCAAATTTCGACGAATTTCGACACCGTCGGGAGAAATGACAAAATTACCCCTGGTTCGGTTTTTCTTTGTTAATTTTCTATCCAAAACTTCTTCAACCTGACATAATTAATACGGAAATTAATTATTCAGAGGCCCAAACGAAGGAATTTAGCTAAAATCCCGTGATCCCGGGTCCGTGCCCCGAGTCCAATTTCGCGGGCCATTTCCAATAAACATGCTAAATTTCGATGAAATTCGACATCGTCGGGAGAAATGACAAAATTGCCCCCGGTGCGGTTATTCTTTGTTAATTTTCTGTCCAGCACTTCTTCAACCTGACATAATTAATACGGAAATTAATTATTCAGAGGCCCAAACGAAGGAATTTAGCTAAAATCCCGTGATCCCGGGTCCGTGCCCCGAGTCCAATTTCGCGGGCCATTTCCAATAAACATGCTAAATTTCGATGAAATTCGACATCGTCGGGAGAAATGACAAAATTGCCCCCGGTGCGGTTATTCTTTGTTAATTTTCTGTCCAGCACTTCTTCAACCTGACATAATTAATACGGAAATTAATTATTCAGAGGCCCAAACGAAGGAATTTAGCTAAAATCCCGTGATCCCGGGTCCGTGCCCCGAGTCCAATTTCGCGGGCCATTTCCAATAAACATGCTAAATTTCGATGAAATTCGACATCGTCGGGAGAAATGACAAAATTGCCCCCGGTGCGGTTATTCTTTGTTAATTTTCTGTCCAGCACTTCTTCAACCTGACATAATTAATACGGAAATTAATTATTCAGAGGCCCAAACGAAGGAATTTAGCTAAAATCCCGTGATCCCGGGTCCGTGCCCCGAGTCCAATTTCGCGGGCCATTTCCAATAAACATGCTAAATTTCGATGAAATTCGACATCGTCGGGAGAAATGACAAAATTGCCCCCGGTGCGGTTATTCTTTGTTAATTTTCTGTCCAGCACTTCTTCAACCTGACATAATTAATACGGAAATTAATTATTCAGAGGCCCAAACGAAGGAATTTAGCTAAAATCCCGTGATCCCGGGTCCGTGCCCCGAGTCCAATTTCGCGGGCCATTTCCAATAAACATGCTAAATTTCGATGAAATTCGACATCGTCGGGAGAAATGACAAAATTGCCCCCGGTGCGGTTATTCTTTGTTAATTTTCTGTCCAGCACTTCTTCAACCTGACATAATTAATACGGAAATTAATTATTCAGAGGCCCAAACGAAGGAATTTAGCTAAAATCCCGTGATCCCGGGTCCGTGCCCCGAGTCCAATTTCGCGGGCCATTTCCAATAAACATGCTAAATTTCGATGAAATTCGACATCGTCGGGAGAAATGACAAAATTGCCCCCGGTGCGGTTATTCTTTGTTAATTTTCTGTCCAGCACTTCTTCAACCTGACATAATTAATACGGAAATTAATTATTCAGAGGCCCAAACGAAGGAATTTAGCTAAAATCCCGTGATCCCGGGTCCGTGCCCCGAGTCCAATTTCGCGGGCCATTTCCAATAAACATGCTAAATTTCGATGAAATTCGACATCGTCGGGAGAAATGACAAAATTGCCCCCGGTGCGGTTATTCTTTGTTAATTTTCTGTCCAGCACTTCTTCAACCTGACATAATTAATACGGAAATTAATTATTCAGAGGCCCAAACGAAGGAATTTAGCTAAAATCCCGTGATCCCGGGTCCGTGCCCCGAGTCCAATTTCGCGGGCCATTTCCAATAAACATGCTAAATTTCGATGAAATTCGACATCGTCGGGAGAAATGACAAAATTGCCCCCGGTGCGGTTATTCTTTGTTAATTTTCTGTCCAGCACTTCTTCAACCTGACATAATTAATACGGAAATTAATTATTCGGAGGCCCAAACGAAGGAATTTGGCTAAAATCTCGTGATCCTGAGTCTGTGCCCCGTGCCAACCTACCAAATTTCGACCCATTCCGACACCGTCACGACAAATGACAAAATTGCCCCTGGTGCGGTTATTCTTTGTTAATTTTCCCTCCAACACTTCTTCAACCAAACATAATTAATACGGAAATTAATTACTCCGACGCCCAAAATAAAATTTGGCTAAAATCCCGTGATCCCGGGTCTGTACCCCTAGTCCAATTTCGAGGGCCGTTTCCAATCAACCTGCCAAATTTCGGTCCATTCGGACACCGTCGTGACAAATGACAAAATTGCCCTTGGTGCGGCATTGCTTTGTTAATTTTGTGTCCATCACTTCTTCAACTTGATATAATTAATAAGGAAATTAATTATTCAGAGGCCCAAACGAAGGAATTTGGCTAAAATACCGTGATCCCGGGTCTGTGCCCCGAGTCCAATTTCGCCGGCCATTTCCAATCAACCTACCAAATTTCGGCCCATTCCGACAACATCGTGAAAAATGGCAAAATTGACCCTGGTGCGGGTTTTCTTTGTGAATTTTATGTCTGCACTTCTTCAACCTGACATAATTAAAACAGAAATTAATTATTCAGAGGACCAAACGAAAAGAATTTGGCTAAAATCCCGTGATCCCGGGTCTGTGCCCCGAGTCTAATTTCGCGGGCCATTTCCAATCAACCTTCCAAATTTCAGCGAATTTCGACACCGTCGTGACAAATGACAAAATTGCCCATAGTGCGATTTTTCTTTGTTAATTTTCTATCCATCACTTCTTCAACCTGACATAATTAATACAAAAATTAATTATTCGGAGTCCGAAATGAAGGAATTTGGCTAAAATCCCGTGATCCCGGGTCTGTGCCCCGTGTCCAATTTCGCGGGCCGTTTCTAATCAACCTGCCAAATTTCGACCCATTCCGACACCGTCGCGACAAATGACAAAATTGCTCCTGGACCCATTTTTCTTTGTTAATTTTCTATCCAGCACTTCTTCAACTTGATATAATTAATACGAAAATTAATTATTCGGACGCCCAAAAGACTGAATTTGGCTAAAATTTCGTGATCTCGGGTCTGTGCCCCGAGTCCAATTTCGCAGGCCGTTTCCAATCAACCTGCTAGATTTTGGCCAATTTCGACACCGTCGCGACAAATGACAAAATTGCCCTGGTGCAGCTTTGCTTTGTTAATTTTGTGTCCATCACTTCTTCAACCTAACATAATTAATAAGGAAATTAATTATTCGGAGGCCCAAACGAAAGAATTTGGATACAATCCCGTGATCCAGGGTCTGTGCCCCAAATTCAATTTCGTGGACCGTTTCCAATCAACCTGCCAAATTTCGACCCATTCCGACACTGTCGTGACAAATGACAAAATAGCCCCTGGTGCGGATTTTCTTTGTAAATTTTCTATTTTGCACTTCTTCAACCTGACATAATTAAAACTGAAATTAATTATTCAGAGGACAAAATAAAGGAATTTAGCAAAAATCCCATGATCCCGGGTCCATACCCCAAGTCCAATTTCACGGGCCATTGACAATCAACCTGCCAAATTTCTGCGAATTCTGACACCATCACGACAAATGACAAAATCGCCCCTGGTGTGATTTTTCTTTGTTAATTTTCTGTCCATCACTTCTTCAACCTAACATAATTAATACGAAAATTAATTATTTGAAGTCCGAAACGAAGGAATTTGGCTAAAATCCCGTGATCCCGGGTCTGTTCCCCGAGTCCAATTTCGCGGGCCGTTTCCAATCAACCAGCCAAATTTCGGCCCATTCCGACACTGTTGCGACAAATGACAAAATTGGACCCTGGTGCGGTTTTTCTTTGTTATTTTTCTGTCAAGCACTTCTTCGACCTGACATAATTAATGCATAAATTAATTATTCGGAGGCCCAAATTAAAGAATTTGGCTAAAATCCCGTGATCCCGGGTCTATGTCCAGAGTCCGATTTCGTTGGCTGTTTCCAATCAACTTGCCAAATTTTGGCGCATTCCGAAACCGTCGCGACAAATGACAAAATTACTCCTGGAGCGATTTTTCTTTGTTAATTTTCTGTCCAACACTTCTTCAACCTGACATAATTAATGCAAAAATTAATTATTCGGACGTCCAAAAGAAGGAATTTGGCTAAAATCCCGTGATCCCGGGTCTGTGCCTCGAGTCCAATTGCGCGGGCCATTTCCAATCAACCTGCCAAATTTCAACCTATTCCGACACCATCACGACAAATGATAAAACTGCTCCTGGAGCGGTTTTTCTTTGTTAATTTTCTGTCCAACACTTCTTCAACCTGACATAATTAATGCAAAAATTAATTATTCGGACGCCCAAAAGAAGGAATTTGGCTAAAATCCCGTGATCCTGGGTCTGTTCCCCGTGTCCAATTTCACAGGTCGTTTCCAATCAGCCTGCCAAATTTCAACCCATTCAGACACCGTCGCGACAAATGACAGAATTACCCCTGGTGCGGTTATTCTTTCTTAATTTTCCATCCAACACTTCTTCAACCTAACATAATTAATACGGAAATTAATTATTCGGACGCCCAAAACAAGAAATTTGGCTAAAATCCTGTGATCCTGGGTCTGTACACCGAGTCCAATTTCGAGGGCCGTTTCCAATCAACCTGCCAAATTTCGGCCCATTCTGACACCGTCGTGACAAATGACAAAATTGCCCGTGGTGCGGGTTTTCTTTGTAAATTTTCTGTCCTACACTTCTTCAACCGGACATAATTAATAAGGAAATTAATTATTCAAAGGCCCAAACAAAGGAATTTGGCAAAAATCCCGTGATCCCGGGTCCGTGCCCCGAGTCCAATTTCGCGGGCCATTTCCAATCAATCTGCCAAAGTTCGACGAATTGTGACACCGTCGAGACAAATGACAAAATTGCCCCTGTTGCGATTTTTCTTTGTTAATTTTCTGTCCATCACTTCTTCAACCTGACATAATTAAAACGGAAAATAATTATTCAGAGGACGAAATGAAGGAATTTGACTAAAATCCCATGATCCCGGGTCTGTGCCCCAAGTCTAATTTCGTGGGCACTTCCAATCAACCTGCCAAATTTCAGTGAATTTCGACAACGTCGCGACAAATGACAAAATTGCCCCTTGCACGGTTTTTCTTTGTTAATTTTCTGTCCATCACTCCTTCAACCTGACATAATTAATACGAAAATTAATTATTCGGAGTCCGAAACGAAGGAATTTGGCTAAAATCCTGTGTTCCCGTGTCTGTGCCCCCCGTCCAGTTGCACGGGCCGTTTCCAATCAACCTGCAAAATTTTGACCCATTTCGACACCGTCGCGACAAATGACAAAATTGCTCCTGGACCGATTTTTCTTTGTTGATTTTCCGTCCAACCGGGCCGTTTCCAATCAACCTGCAAAATTTTGACCCATTTCGACACCGTCGCGACAAATGACAAAATTGCTCCTGGACCGATTTTTCTTTGTTGATTTTCCGTCCAACCGGGCCGTTTCCAATCAACCTGCAAAATTTTGACCCATTTCGACACCGTCGCGACAAATGACAAAATTGCTCCTGGACCGATTTTTCTTTGTTGATTTTCCGTCCAACCGGGCCGTTTCCAATCAACCTGCAAAATTTTGACCCATTTCGACACCGTCGCGACAAATGACAAAATTGCTCCTGGACCGATTTTTCTTTGTTGATTTTCCGTCCAACCGGGCCGTTTCCAATCAACCTGCAAAATTTTGACCCATTTCGACACCGTCGCGACAAATGACAAAATTGCTCCTGGACCGATTTTTCTTTGTTGATTTTCCGTCCAACCGGGCCGTTTCCAATCAACCTGCAAAATTTTGACCCATTTCGACACCGTCGCGACAAATGACAAAATTGCCCCCTCTGCGGTTTGCTTTGTTAATTTTTTGTCCAGCACTTCTTCAACCTCACACATAATTAATAAGGAAATTAATTATTCTAAGGCCCAAATGAAGATATTTGGCTACAATCCTGTGATCCCGTGTCTGTGCCCCCCGTCCAGTTGCACGGGCCGTTTCCAATCAACCTGCCAAATTTCGGCCCATTCCAACACCATCGCGACAAATGACAAAATTGCCCCCTCTGCGGTTTGCTTTGTTAATTTTCGGTCCAACACTTCTTCAACCTGACATGATTAATAAGGAATTAATTATTCAGAGGCCCAAACGAAGGAATTTGGCTAAAATCTCGTGACCCGGGTTTGTCCCCCAAGTCCAATTTCGCGGCCCGTTTCCAATCAACCTGGCAAATTTCGACCCATTCCGACACCGTTGCGACAAATGACAAAATTACCCTTGGTTCGATTTTTCTTCGTTGATTTTTCATCCAGCACTTCTTCAACCTGACATAATAAATGCGTAAATTAATTATTCGAACGCCCAAAAGAACGAATTTTGCTAAAATTCCGTGATCCCGGGTTTATGCCTCGAGTCCAATTTCGCTGGCCGTTTCCAATCAACTTGCCAAATTTTTGCCCATTCCGACATTGTCTTGACAAGTAACAAAATGGCACCTGGTGCGGGTTTTCTTTGTAAATTTTCTGTCCCGCACTTCTTCAACCGGACGTAATTAATACGAAAATTAATTATTCTGAGGCCCAAACGAAGGAATTTAGCTAAAATCCCGTGATCCCTGGTCCGTGCCCCGAGTCCAATTTCGCGGGCCATTTCCAATCAACCTGCCAAATTTCGACGAATTTCGACACCGTTGGGACAAATGACAAAATTGCCCCTGGTGCGGTTTTTCTTTGTTAATTTTCTGTTTATCACTTCTTCAACCTGACATAATTAATACGGAAAGTAATTATTCGGAGGCCCAAACGTCGGAATTTGGCTAAAATATCGTGATCCTAAGTCTGTTCCCCGTGTCCAATTTCGAGGGCCGTTTCCAATCAACCTGCCAAATTTCGACCAATTCTGACATCGTCACGACAAATGACAAAATTACCCCTGGTGCGATTTTTCTTTGTTGATTTTCCGTCCAACACTTCTTCAACCTGACATAATTAATACGGAAATTAAATATTCAGACGCCCAAAAGAAGGAATTTGACTAAAATCCCGGGATCCTGGGATTGTGCCCGGAGTCCAATTTCGTGGGCCGTTTCTAATCAACCTGCCAAATTTCGTCCCATTCCGACACCGTCGCGACAAATGACAAAATTGCCACTAGTGCGGTTTTGCTTTGTTAATTTTCTTTCCAATACTTCTTCAACCTGACATAATTGATAAGGAAATTAATAATTCGGAGGCCCAAACGAAGATATTTGGCTACAATCCCGTGATCCCATGTCTGTGCCCCCCGCCCTGTTTCGTGGGCCGTTTCCAATCAACCTGCCAAATTTCGGCCCATTCTAACACCATCGCGACAAATGACAAAATTGCCCCTTGTGCGGTTTGCTTTGTTAATTTTCAGTCCAACACTTCTTCAACCTGACATGATTAATAAGGAAATTAATTATTCGGAGGCCCAAACGAAGGAATTTGGCTAAAATCTCGTAACCCGGGTTTGTCCCCCGAGTCCAATTTCGCGGGCCGTTTCCAATCAACTTGCCAAATTTCGGCCCATTCCGACATCGTCTCGACAAATGACAAAATTGCACCTGGTGCGGGTTTTCTTGGTAAATTTTCTATCCTGCACTTCTTCAACCTGACGTAATTAATACGGAAATTAATTATTCGGAGGCCCAAACGAAGGAATTTGGATAAAATCCAGTGATCCCTGGTCTGTGCCCCGAGTCCAATTTCGCGGGCCATTGACAATCAATCTGCCAAATTTCAGCGAATCTCGACACCGTCGCGACAAATGATAAAATTGCCCTTGGTGCGATTTTTCTTTGTTAATTTTCTGTCCTGCACTTCTTCAACCTGAAATAATTAATGCGGAAATTAATTATTCGGAGTCCAAAACAAAGGAATTTAGCTAAAATCCCGTGATCCCGGGCCTGTGCCTCGATTCCAATTTTGCGGGCCGTTTCCAATCAACCTGTCGAATTTCGGCCCATTCTCATACCATCGTGACAAATGACAAAATTGCCCCTGGTGCGGGTTTTCTTTGTAAATTTTCTATCCTGCACTTCTTCGACCAGACATAATTA
>NW_019265906.1:0-8886 GCF_002742605.1 Olea europaea var. sylvestris | reverse complement strand
GTACCTTTTGCACACGGTGTCCATTTTAGGCCCATAAGTACTTTTTGGAAATGTAGCGACCCTTTTGGATTGAACTCACTACTCCGTAGTGACGTATGAGGGATTTTGGCCATTTTTTGGAAAGAGTGAGCAGTTTTATGTTTGGAAGGCTTGGATAGTCGGCGTACGAAGAATTGAGCGTAACTTTTGTACACGGTGTCCCTTTTGGGCCCATAAGTACTTTTTGGAAATGTAGCGACCGTTTTGGATTGAACTCACTACTTCCTCGTGACGTATGAGGGATTTTGTCCATTTTTTGGAAAGAGTGAGCAGTCTTATGTTTGGAAGGCTTGGATAGTCGGCGTATGAAG
This sequence comes from Olea europaea var. sylvestris, assembly GCF_002742605.1. NCBI lineage: Eukaryota > Viridiplantae > Streptophyta > Magnoliopsida > Lamiales > Oleaceae > Olea > Olea europaea. Next base: position 8,536 of record NW_019265906.1, on the reverse strand, counting down.
AATTGAGCGTAACTTTTGCACACGGTGTCCGTTTCGGGCCCAGAAGTACTTTTTGGAAATGTAGCGACCCTTTCGGATTGAACTCACTACTTCGTCGTGACGTATGAGGGATTTTGGCCATTTTTTGGAAAGAGTGAGCGGTTTTATTTTTGGAAGGCTTGGATAGTCGGCGTACGAAGAATTGAGCGTACCTTTTGCACACGGTGTCCGTTTTAGGACCATAAGTACTTTTTGGAAATGTAGCAACCCTTTTGGATTCAACTCACTACTTCGTCGTGACGTATGAGGGATTTTGGACATTTTTTGGAGAGAGTGAGCAGTTTAATGTTTGGAAGGCTTGGATAGTCGGCGTACGAAGAATTGAGCGTTACTTTTGCACACGGTGTCTGTTTTGGGCCCATAATTACTTTTTGGAAATGTAGCGAACCTTTCGGATTGAACTCACCATTTTGTCGTGACGTATGACGGATTTCGACCATTTTTTGAAAGAATTAGCACTTTTATACTTGGAAGGCTTGGATAGTCGGCGTACGAAGAATTGAGGGTACCTTTTGCACGCGGTGTCTATTTTGGGCCCATAAGTACTTTTTGGAAATGTAGCGACCCTTTTGGATTGAACTCACCATTTCGTCGTGACGTATGACGGATTTCGACCATTTTTTGAAAGAATTAGCACTTTTATACTTGGAAGGCTCGGATAGTCGGCGTACGAAGAATTGAGTGTACCTTTTGCACACGGTGTCCGTTTTAGGTCCATAAGTACTTTTTGGAAATGTAGCGTCCCTTTTGGATTGAACTCACTACTTCGTAGTGACGTATGAGGGATGTTGGCCATTTTTTTTAAAGAGTTAGCAGTTTTATGTTTGGAAGGCTTGGATAGTCGGCGTACGAAGAATTGTGCGTAACTTTTGTACACGGCGTCCCTTTTCGGCCCAAAAGTACTTTTTGGAAATGTAGCGACCATTTTGGATTGAACTCACTACTTCGTCGTGACGTACGAGGGAGTTTAGCCATTTTTTGGAAAGAGTGAGCAGTCTTATGTTCGGAAGGCTTGGATAGTCGGCGTATGAAGAATTGAGCGTAACTTTTGCACCCGGTGTCCGTTTTGGCCCCATAAGTACTTTTTGGAAGTGTAGCGATCGTTTTGGATTGAACTCACTTGAGCGTAACTTTTGCACCCGGTGTCCGTTTTGGCCCCATAAGTACTTTTTGGAAGTGTAGCGATCGTTTTGGATTGAACTCACTTGAGCGTAACTTTTGCACCCGGTGTCCGTTTTGGCCCCATAAGTACTTTTTGGAAGTGTAGCGATCGTTTTGGATTGAACTCACTTGAGCGTAACTTTTGCACCCGGTGTCCGTTTTGGCCCCATAAGTACTTTTTGGAAGTGTAGCGATCGTTTTGGATTGAACTCACTTGAGCGTAACTTTTGCACCCGGTGTCCGTTTTGGCCCCATAAGTACTTTTTGGAAGTGTAGCGATCGTTTTGGATTGAACTCACTTGAGCGTAACTTTTGCACCCGGTGTCCGTTTTGGCCCCATAAGTACTTTTTGGAAGTGTAGCGATCGTTTTGGATTGAACTCACTTGAGCGTAACTTTTGCACCCGGTGTCCGTTTTGGGCCCATAAGAACATTTTGGAAATGTAGCGACCGTTTTGAACTGAACTCACAACTTCGTCGTGATGTATAAGGAATTTCGGCCATTTGTCGAAAGAATGAGCACTTGCATATTTGGAACGCTTGGATAGTCGGCGTATGAAGAATTGAGCGTAACTCTTGCACACGGTGTCCGTTTCGGGCCCATAAGTTCTTTTTGGAAATGTGGCGACCCTTTCGGATTGAACTCACTACTTCATCGTGACGTATGAGGGATTTTGGCCATTTTTTGGAAAGAGTGAGCAGTTTTATGTTTGGAAGGCTTGGAAAGTCGGCGTACGAAGAATTGAGCGTAACTTTTGTGCACGGTGTCCCTTTTGGGCCCATAAGTACTTTTTGGAAGTGTAGCGACCGTTTTGGATTGAACTCACTACTTCGTCGTGACGTATGAGGGATTTTAGCCATTTTTTGAAAGAATGTGCACTTGCATATTTGGAACGCTTGGATAGTCGGCGTACGAGGAATCGAGCGTAACTTTTGTGCACGGTGTCCCTTTTGGGCCCATAAGTACTTTTTGGAAATGTAGCGACCGTTTTGGATTGAACTCACTACTTCATCGTGACGTATGAGGGATTTTGGACATTTTTTGGAGAGAGTGAGCAGTTTTATGTTTGGAAGGCTTGGATAGTCGGCGTACGAAGAATTGAGCGTAACTTTTGCATACGGCGTCCGTTTTAGGCCCATAGTTAATTTTTGGAAATATAGCGACCCTTTTGTATTGTACTCACCACTTCGTCGTGACGTATGAGGGATTTTGACCATTGTTTGGAAAGAGTGAGCAGTTTTATGTTTGGAAGGCTTGGATAGTCGGCGTACGAAGAATTGAGCGTAACTTTTGCACACGGTGTCCGTTTTAGGCCCATAAGTACTTTTTGGAAATATAGCGACCCTTTTGGATTGAACTCACAACTTCGTCGTGACGTATGAGGGATTTTGACCATTTTTTGGAAAGAGTGAGCAGTTTTATGTTTGGAAGGCTTGGATAGCCGGCGTATGAAGAATTGAGCGTAACTTTTGCACACGGTGTCCGTTTTAGGCCAATAAGTACTTTTTGGAAATATAGCGACCCTTTTGGATTGAACTCACTACTTCGTCGTGACGTATGAGAGATTTTGGCCATTTTTTGGAAAGAGTGAGCATTTTTATGTTTGGAAGCCTTGGATAGTCGGCGTACGAAGAATTGAGCGTAACTTTTGCACACGGTGTCCGTTTTGGACCCATAAGTACTTTTTGGAAATGTTGTGACCCTTTTGGATTGTACTCGCCACTTCGTCGTGACGTATGAGGGATTTTGGCCATTTTTTTGAAAGAGTGAGCAGTTTTATTTTTGGAAGGCTTGGATAGTCGGCGTACGAAGAATTGAGCGTAACTTTTGTACACGGTGTCCGTTTTAGGCCCATAGTTAATTTTTGGAAATATAGCGACCCTTTTGGATTGTACTCACCACTTCGTCGTGACGTATGAGGGATTTTGGCCATTGTTTGGAAAGAGTGAGCAGTTTTATGTTTGGAAGGCTTGGATAGTCGGCGTACGAAGAATTGAGCGTAACTTTTGCACACGGTGTCCGTCTTAGGCCCATAAGTACTTTTTGGAAAAATAGCGACCCTTTTGGATTGTACTCACCACTTCGTCGTGACGTATGAGGGATTTTGGCCATTTTTTGGAAAGAGTGAGCGGTTTTACGTTTGGAAGGCTTGGATAGTCGGCGTATGAAGAATTGAGCGTAACTTTTGCACACGGTGTCCGTTTTGGGCCAGTAAGTACTTTTTGGAAATGTAGCGACCCTTTTGGATTGTACTCACCACTTCGTCGTGACGTATGAGGGATTTTGGCCATTTTTTGGAAAGAACGAGCAATTTTATGTTTGGAAGGCTTGGATAGTCGGCGTACGAAGAATTGAGCGTAACTTTTGCTCACGATGTCCGTTTTAGGCCCATAAGTACTTTTTGGAAATATAGCGACCCTTTTGGATTGTACTCACCACTTCGTCGTGACGTATGAGGGATTTTGGCCATTTTTTGGAATGAGTGAGCATTTTTATGTTTGGAAGGATTGGATAGTCGGCGTACGAAGAATTGAGCGTAACTTTTGCACATGGTGTCCGTTTTGCGCCCATAAGTAATTTTCGGAAATGTAGCGAACGTTTTGGATTGAACTCACCACTTCATCGTGACGTATGATTGATTTCGGCCATTTTTTGGAAAGAGTGAGCAGTTTTATATTTGAAAGGCTTGGATAGTCGGCGCACGAAGAACTGAGCGTAACTTTTGCGCACGGTGTCCGTTTTGGGCCCATAAGTACTTTTTGGAAATGTAGCGACCCTTTTGGATTGAACTCACTACTTTGTCGTGACGTATGAGGGATTTTGGCCATTTTTTGGAAAGAGTGAGCAGTTTTATGTTTGAAAGGCTTGGATAGTCGGCGTATGAAGTATTGAGCGTAACTTTTGCACACGGTGTCCGTTTTGGAACCATAAGTACTTTTTGGAAATGTACCGACCCTTTTGGATTGAACTCACTACTTCGTCGTGACGTATGAGGGATTTTGGCCATTTTTTAGAATGAGTGAGCAGTTTTATGTTTGGAAGGCTTGGATAGTCGGCGTACGAAGAATTGAGTGTAACTTTTGCACACTGTGTCCGTTTTGGGCCCATAAGTACTTTTTGGAAATGTAGCGACCCTTTTGGATAGAACTCACAACTTCGTCGGGACTTATAACGGATTTCGGCCATTTTTCGAAAGAGTGAGCAGTTTTATATTTGGAAGGTTTGGATAGTCGGCGTACAAAGAATTGAGCGTAACTTTTGCACACGGTGTCCGTTTTGGGCCCATAAGTACTTTTTGAAAATGTAGCGACCCTTTCGGATTGAACTCAGCACTTCCTCGTGACGTATGATGAATTTCGGCCATTTTTTGAAAGAATTAGCACTTTTATACTTGGAAGGCTTGGATAGTCGGCGTACGAAGAATTGAGGGTACCTTTTGCACACGGTGTTCATTTTAGGCCCATAAGTGCTTTTCGGAAATGTAGCGACCCTTTTGGATTGAACTCACTACTTCGTCGTGACGTATGAGGGATTTTGGCCATTTTTTGGAAAGAGTGAGCAGTTTTATGTTCGGAAGGCTTGGATAGTCAGCGTACGAAGAATTGAGCGTAACTTTTGCACACGGTGTCCGTTTTGGGCCCATAAGTACTTTTTGGAAATGTAGCGACCGTTTTGGATTGAACTCACTACTTCCTCGTGACGTATGAGGGATTTTGGCCACTTTTTGGAAAGAGTGAGCAGTTTTATGTTTGGAAGGCTTGGATAGTCGGCGTACGAAGAATTGAGTTTAACTTTTGCACACGGTGTCCGTTTTGGGCCCATAAGTACTTATTGGAAGTGTAGCAACCCTTTTGGATTGAACTCAAAACTTCACTGTGACCTATAACGGATTTCGGCCATTTTTCGAAAGAATGAGCAATTTTATGTTTGGAAGGCTTGGATAGTCGGCGTACGAAGAATTGAGCGTAACTTTTGCGCACAGTGTCCGTTTTGGACCCATAAGTACTTTTTGGAAATGTAGCGACCGTTTTGGATTGAACTCACTACTTTGTCGTGACGTATGAGGGATTTTGGCCATTTTTTGGAAAGAGTGAGTAGTTTTAGGTTTGGAAGGCTTGGATAGTCGGCGTACGAAGTATTGAGCATAACTTTTGCACACGGTGTCCGTTTTGGGCCCATAAGTACTTTTTGGAAATGTAGCGACCCTTTTGGATTGAACTCACTACTTTAACGTGACGTATGAGGGATTTTGGCCATTTTTTGGAAAGAGTGAGCAGTTTTATGCTTGGAAGGCTTGGATAGTCAGCGTACGAAGAATTGACCGTAACTTTTGCCCGCGGTGTCCGTTTTGGGTCCATAAGTACTTTTTGGAAATGTAGCGACCGTTTTGGATTGAACTCACTACTTCGTCGTGACGTATGAGGGATTTCGGCCATTTTTTGGAAAGAGTGAGCAGTTTTATGCTTGGAAGGCTTGGATAGTCAGCGTACGAAGAATTGAGCGTAACTTTTGCACACGGTGTCCGTTTTGGGTCCATAAGTACTTTTTGGAAATGTAGCGACCGTTTTGGATTGAACTCACTACTTCGTCGGGACGTATGAGGGATTTCGGCCATTTTTTGGAAAGAGTGAGCAGTTTTATGCTTGGAAGGCTTGGATAGTCAGCGTACGAAGAATTGAGCGTAACTTTTGCACACGGTGTCCGTTTTGGGTCCATAAGTACTTTTTGGAAATGTAGCGACCGTTTTGGATTGAACTCACTACTTCGTCGGGACGTATGAGGGATTTCGGCCATTTTTTGGAAAGAGTGAGCAGTTTTATGCTTGGAAGGCTTGGATAGTCAGCGTACGAAGAATTGAGCGTAACTTTTGCTCACGGTGTCCGTTTTAGGCCCATAAGTACTTTTTGGAAATATAGCGACCCTTTTGGATTGTACTCACCCCTTCATCGTGACGTATGAGGGATTTTGGCCATTGTTTGGAATGAGTGAGCAATTTTATGTTTGGAAGGATTGGATAGTCGGCGTACGAAGAATTGAGCGTAACTTTTGCGGAAGGCTTGGATAGTCAGCGTACGAAGAATTGAGCGTAACTTTTGCGGAAGGCTTGGATAGTCAGCGTACGAAGAATTGAGCGTAACTTTTGCGGAAGGCTTGGATAGTCAGCGTACGAAGAATTGAGCGTAACTTTTGCGGAAGGCTTGGATAGTCAGCGTACGAAGAATTGAGCGTAACTTTTGCGGAAGGCTTGGATAGTCAGCGTACGAAGAATTGAGCGTAACTTTTGCGCACGGTGTCCGTTTTGGGCCCATAAGTACTTTTTGGAAATGTAGCGACCCTTTTGGATTGAACTCATTTTTTCGTCGTGACGTATGACGAATTTCGGCCATTTTTTGAAAGAATTAGCACTTTTACACTTCGAAGGCTTGGATAGTCGGCGTATGAAGAATTGAGCGTAACTTTTGCTCACGGTGTCCGTTTTAGGCCCATAAGTACTTTTCAGAAATGTAGCGACCGTTTTGGATTGAACTCCCCACTTCATCGTGACGTATGATGGATTTCGGCCATTTTTTGAAAGAATTAGCACTTTTACACTTCGAAGGCTTGGATAGTCGGCGTATGAAGAATTGAGCGTAACTTTTGCTCACGGTGTCCGTTTTAGGCCCATAAGTACTTTTCAGAAATGTAGCGACCGTTTTGGATTGAACTCACCACTTCATCGTGACGTATGATGGATTTCGGCCATTTTTTGGAAAGAGTGAGCAGTTTTATATTTGAAAGCCTTTGATAGTCGGCGTACGAAGAATTGAGCGTAACTTTTGCGCACGGTGTCCGTTTTGGGCCCATAAGTACTTTTTGGAAATGTAGCGACCCTTTGGGATTGAACTCACTACTTCGTCGTGACGTATGATGAATTTCGGCCATTTTTGAAAGAATTAGCACTTTTACACTTCGAAGGCTTGGATAGTCGGCGTACGAAGAATTGAGGGTACCTTTTGCACACGGTGTCCGTTTTAGGCCCATAAGTACTTTTTGGAAATGTTGCGACCCTTTTGGATTGAACTCACTACTTCGTCGTGATGTATGAGGGATTTTGGCCATTTTTTGGAAAGAGAGAGCAGTTTTATGTTTGGAAGGCTTGGATAGTCGGCGTATGAAGAATTGAGCGTAACTTTTGCACACGGTGTCCGTTTTGGGCCCATAAGTACTTTTTGGAAATGTAGCGACCCTTTTGGATTGAACTCACTACTTTGTCGTGACGTATGAAGGATTTTGGCCAATTTTTGGAAAGAGTGAGCAGTTTTATGTTTGGAAGGTTTGGATAGTCGGCGTACAATGAATTGAGCGTAACTTTTTCACACGGTGTCCGTTTTGGGTCCATAAGTACTTTTTGGAATTGTAGCGACCGTTTTGGATTGAACTCACCACTTCACCGTGACGTATGACGGATTTCGGCCATTTTCTAAATGAATGAGCACTTTTATACTTGGAGGACTTGGATAGTCAGCGTACGAAAAATTGAGCGTACCTTTTGCACACGGTGTCCGTTTTGGGCCCGTAAGTACTTTTTGGAAATGTAGCGACCCTTTTGGATTGAACTCACAACTTCGTCGTGACGTATGTGGGATTTTGGCCTTTTTTTGGAAAGAGGGAGCAGTTTTATGTTTGGAAGGCTTGGATAGTCGGCGTACGAAGGATTGAGCGTAACTTTTGCACACGGTGTCCGTTTTGGGCCCGTAAGTACTTTTTGGAAATGTAGCGACCCTTTTGAATTGAACTCACCACTTCGTCGAGACGTATGATGGATTTCGGCCATTTTTTGGAAAGAGTGAGCAGTTTTATATTTGGAAGGCCTGGATAGTCGGCGTACGAAGAATTGAGCGTAACTTTTGCGCACGGTGTCCGTTTTGGGCCCATAAGTACTTTTTGGAAATGTACCGACCGTTTTGGATTGAACTCACTACTTCGTCGTGACCTATAACAGATTTTGGCCGTTTTTCGAAAGAATGAGCAATTTTATGTTTGGAAGGCTTGGATAGTCGGCGTACGAAGAATTGAGCGTAACTTTTGCTCACGGTGTCCGTTTTAGGCCCATAAGTACTTTTTGGAAATATAGCGACCCTTTTGGATTGTACTCACCACTTCGTCGTGACGTATGAGGGATTTTGGCCATTGTTTGGAATGAGTGAGCAGTTTTATGTTTGGAAGGCTTTGATAGTCGGCATATGAAGAATTGATCGTAACTTATGCACAATGTGTCTGTTTTGGGCCCATAAGTACTTTTTGGAAATGTAGCGACCCTTTTGGATTGAACTCACTACTTCGTCGTGACGTATGA
>NW_019265905.1:0-8887 GCF_002742605.1 Olea europaea var. sylvestris | reverse complement strand
GCCCCCGGTGCGATTTTCGTTTCTGATCAGTTAGTCAAATTTTAGCCGATTCCGACTCCGTCGCGAAAAATGACGAAATTGTCCCTGGCGCGATTTTTGTTTCCGATAAATCTGTCTAATTTTTGCCCATTCCGACAATGATGCGAAAAATGAATAAAAAATTGCCCTCGCGCGCGATTTTTGTTTCCGATGAATATGTCAAATTTTAGCCGATTCCGAATCCGTCGCGAAAAATGATGAAATTGCCCCCGGCGCGATTTTTGTTTCCGATCAATCTGTCTAATTTTTGCCGATTCCGACACTGTGGCCAAAAATGACGAAATTGTCCCCGGCGTAATTTTTTTTTCCCATTAATCTGTCAAATTTTAGTCGATTCTGACACCGTCAGGAAAAATGATGAAATTGCCCCCGGCGCGATTTTTGTTTCCGAACAATCAGTCAAATTTTAGCCCATTCCGAGACCGTCTTGAAAAATGACGAAATTGTCCCCGACGCGATTTTTGTATCCGATCAATCAGTCAAATTTAAGCTCATTCCGACACCGTCGCGACAAATGACGAAATAGCCACCGGCGCGATTTTTGTTTCCTATCAATCTTTCAAATTTTAGCCGATTCCGACACTGTCGCGAAAAATGACGAAATTGCCCCCGGCGCAATTTTTGTTTCCGATCAATCAGTCAAATTTAAGCCATTCCGACATCGTCGCGAAAAATGACGAAATTTCCCACGGCGCGATTTTTGTTTCCTATCAATCAGTCAAATTTTAGCCGATTCCGACACCGTCGTGAAAAATGACGAAATTGCCCCCGGCGCGATTTTTGTTTCCGATCAATCTGTCAAATTTTAGCCGATTCCGACGCCGTCGCGAAAAAGGACGAAATTGCCCCAGGTGCGATTTTTGTTTCCGATTAATCTGTCAAATTTTAGCCGATTCCGACGCCGTCGTGAAAAGTGACGATATTGCCCCCGGTACGATTTTTGTTTCCGATCAATTAGTCAAATTTTAGCCCATTCTGAAACCATCAAGAAAAATGACGAAATAGGCACCGACGCGATTTCTGTTTCCGATCAATCAGTCAAATTTAAGCCCATTCCGACACCGTCACGAAAAATGAGGAAATTGTCACCGGCGCGATTTTTGTTTCCGATCAATCTGTCAAATTTTAGCCGATTCCTACACCGTCGCGAAAAATGACAAAATTTTCCCCAGTGCGATTTTTGTGTTCGATCAATCTGTCAAATTTTAGTCGATTCCGACACCGTCGCGAAAAATGATGAAATCGCCCCCGGTGCGATTTTCGTTTCCGATCAATTAGTCAAATTTTAGCCGATTCCGACTCCGTCGCGAAAAATTACGAAATTGTCTCGGGGCGATTTTTTTTTACGATCAATCTGTCAAATTTTAGCCGATTCCAACACCGTCGGGAAAAATGATGAAACTGCCCCCGGCTAGATTTTTGTTTCCCATTAATCTGTCAAATTTTAACCGATTCCGACACCGTCATGAAAAATGACCAAATTGCCCCCGACGCGATTTTTGTTTCCCATCAATCAGTCAAATTTTAGCCCATTCCAACACCGTCGCGAAAAATGATGAAATTGCCACCGGCGCGATTTCTGTTTCCGATTAATCTGTCAAATTTTAGCCGATTCCGACACCGTCGTGAAAAATGACGAAATTGCCCCCGCGCGCGATTTTTGTTTCCGATCAATCTGTCTAATTTTTGCCCATTCCGACAATGACGCGAAAAATGAATAAAAAATTGCCCTCGCGCGCGATTTTTGTTTCCGATGATTCTGTCAAATTTTAGCCGATTCCGAATCCGTCGCGAAAAATGATGAAATTGCCCCCGGCGCGATTTTTGTTTCCGATCAATCTGTCTAATTTTTGCCGATTCCGACACTGTGGCCAAAATTGACGAAATTGTCCCCGGCGTAATTTTTGTTTCCCATTAATCTCTCAAATTTTATTCGATTCTGACACCGTCAGGAAAAATGATGAAATTGCCCCCGGTGCGATTTTTGTTTCCGAACAATCAGTCAAATTTTAGCCCATTCCGACATCGTCTTGAAAAATGACGATATTGCCTCCGGCACGACTTTTGTTTCCGATCAATCAGTCAAATTTTAGCCCATTCTGAAACCATCAAGAAAAATGACGAAATAGCCACCGGCGCGATTTCTGTTTCCGATCAATCAGTAAAATTTAAGCCCATACCGACACCGTCTCGAAAAATGAGGAAATTGTCAACGGCGCGATTTTTGTTTCCGATCAATCTGTCAAATTTTAGCCGATTCCGACACCGTCGCGAAAAATGACGAAATTTTCCCTGGCGCGATTTTTGTGTTCGATCAATCTGTCAAATTTTAGCCCATTCCGACACCGACGCGAAAAATGACGAAATTGCCCCCGCGCACGATTTTTGTTTCCGATGAATCTGTCAAATTTTAGCCGATTCCGACACCGTCGCGAAAGATGACGAAATTGCCCCCAGCGCGATTTTGGTTTCCGATCAATGTGTCAAATTTTAGCCGATTCCAACACTGTGGCGAAAAATGACGAAATTGTCCCCGCGTAATTTTTGTTTCCCATTAATCTGTCAAATTTTAGTCGATTCTGACACCGTCAGGAAAAATGATGAAATTGCCCCCGGCGCGATTTTTGTATCCGATCAATCAGTCAAATTTAAGCTCATTCCGACACCGTCGCGACAAATGAGGAAATTTTCCCCGGCACGATTTTTGTTTCCTATCAATCTTTCAAATTTTAGCCGATTCCGACACTGTCGCGAAAAATGACGAAATTGCCCCCGGCGCGATTTTTGTTTCCGATCAATCAGTCAAATTTAAGCCCATTCCGACATCGTCGCGAAAAATGACGAAATTTCCCCCGGCGCGATTTTTGTTTCCTATCAATCAGTCAAATTTTAGCCCATTCCGACACCGTCACGAAAAATGACGAAATTGCCACCGGCGCGATTTCTGTTTCCGATCAATCAGACAAATTTAAGCCCATTCCGACACCGTCGCGAAAAATGAGGAAATTGTCACCGGCGCGATTTTTGTTTCCGATCAATCTGTCAAATTTTAGCCGATTCCGACACCGTCGCGAAAAATGACGAAATTTTCCCCAGCGCGATTTTTGTTTCCGATCAATCTGTCAAATTTTAGTCGATTCCGACACCGTCGCGAAAAATGAATAAATTGCCCCCGGCGCGATTTTTGTTTTCGATCAATCGGTCAAATTTTAGCCGATTCCGACACAGTCGCGAAAAATGACGAAATTGTCCCGACGCGATTTTTTCGTTTCCGATCAATCTGTCAAATTTTAGCCGATTCCGACGCCGTCGCGACAAATGAGGAAACTGTCCTCGGCGCGATTTTTGTTTCCAATTAATTTGTCAAATTTTAGCCGATTCCGACGCCGTCGTGAAAAATGACGATATTGCCCCCGGCACGACTTTTGTTTCAGATCAATTAGTCAAATTTTAGCCCAGTCTGAAATCATCAAGAAAAATGACGAAATAGGCACCGACGCGATTTTTGTTTCCGATCAATCAGTCAAATTTAAGCCCATTCCGACACCGTCACGAAGAATGAGGAAATTGTCACCGGCGCGATTTTTGTTTCCGATCAATCTGTCAAATTTTAACCGATTTCTACACCGTCGCGAAAAATGACAAAATTTTCCCCGGCGTGATTTTTGTGTTCGATCACTCTGTCAAATTATAGTTGATTCCGACACCGTCGCGAAAAATGATGAAATCGCCCCCGGTGCGATTTTCGTTTCCGATCAATTAGTCAAATTTTAGCCGATTCCGACTCCGGCGCGAAAAATGATGAAATTGCCACCGGCGCGATTTTTGTTTCCGATCAATCAGTCAAATTTTAGTCGATTTCGACACCGTCGCGAAAAATGACGAAATTGCCCCCGGCGCGATTTTTGTTTCCGATTAATCTGTCAAATTTTAGCCGATTCCGACACCGTCGGGAAAAATGACGAAATTGCCCCCGGCTCGATTTTTGTTTCCCATTAATCTGTCAAATTTTAGCCGATTCCGACACCGTCGTGAAAAATGACGAAATTGCCCCCGGCGCGATTTTTGTTTCCATTCAATCAGTCAAATTTTAGCCCATTCCGACACCGGCGCGAAAAATGATGAAATTGCCACCGGCGCGATTTTTGTTTCCGATTAATCTGTCAAATTTTAGCCGATTCCGAAACCGTCGCGAAAAATGACGAAATTGCCCCCGGCGCGATTTTTGTTTCCGATCAATCTGTCTAATTTTTGCCCATTCCGACAATGACGCGAAAAATGAATAAAAAATTGCCCTCGCGCGCGATTTTTGTTTCCGATGAATCTGTCAAATTTTAGCCGATTCCGAATCCGTCGCGAAAAATGACGAAATTGCCCCCGGCGCGATTTTTGTTTCCGATCAATGTGCCAAATTTTAGCCGATTCCGACACTGTGGCCAAAAATGACGAAATTGTCCACAGCGTAATTTTTTTTCCCATTAATCTGTCAAATTTTAGTCGATTCTGATACCGTCAGTAAAAATGATGAAATTGCCCCCGGCACGATTTTTGTTTCCGAACAATCTGTCAAATTTTAGTCGATTCTGATACCGTCAGTAAAAATGATGAAATTGCCCCCGGCACGATTTTTGTTTCCGAACAATCTGTCAAATTTTAGCCCATTCCGACACCGTCTTGAAAAATGATGATATTGCCCCTGGCACGATTTTTGTTTTCGAACAATCAGTCAAATTTTATCCCATTCCGACACCGTCGCGAAAAATGACGAAATTACCACCGGCGCGATTTCTGTTTCCGATCAATCAGTCAAATTTAAGCCCATTCCGACACCGTCACGAAAAATGAGGAAATTGCCCCCGGCGCGATTTTTGTTTCCGAACAATCAGTCAAATTTTATCCGATTCCGACACCGTCGCGAAAAAAGACGAAATTGCCCCCGGCGCGATTTTTGTTTCCGAACAATCAGTCAAATTTTATCCGATTCCGACACCGTCGCGAAAAAAGACGAAATTGCCCCCGGCGCGATTTTTGTTTCCGAACAATCAGTCAAATTTTATCCGATTCCGACACCGTCGCGAAAAAAGACGAAATTGCCCCCGGCGCGATTTTTGTTTCCGAACAATCAGTCAAATTTTATCCGATTCCGACACCGTCGCGAAAAAAGACGAAATTGCCCCCGGCGCGATTTTTGTTTCCGAACAATCAGTCAAATTTTATCCGATTCCGACACCGTCGCGAAAAAAGACGAAATTGCCCCCGGCGCGATTTTTGTTTCCGATCAATCTGTCAAATTTTTGCCCATTCCGACACCGTCACGAAAAATGATGAAATTGCCCCCGACGCGATTTTTGTTTCCGATTAATCTGTCAAATTTTAGCCGATTCCGACGCCGTCGTGAAAAGTGACGATATTGCCCCCGGCACGACTTTTGTTTCCGATCAATTAGTCAAATTTTAGCCCATTATGAAACCATCAAGAAAAATGACAAAATAGGCACCGACGCGATTTCTGTTTCCGATCAATCAGTCAAATTTAAGCCCATTCCGACACCGTCACGAAAAATGAGGAAATTGTCACCGGCGTGATTTTTGTTACCGATCAATCTGTCAAATTTTTGCCGATTCCGACACCGTCGCGAAAAATGACGAAATTGCCCCCGGCGCGATTTTTGTTTCCGATCAATCAGTCAAATTTTAGCCGATTCCGACACCGTCGCGAAAAATGACGAAATTGCCCCCGGCGCGATTTTTGTTTCCGATCAATCAGTCAAATTTTAGCCGATTCCGACACCGTCACGAAAAATGAGGAAATTGTCACCGGCGTGATTTTTGTTTCCGATCAATCTGTCAAATTTTTGCCGATTCCGACACCGTCGCGAAAAATGACGAAATTTTCCCCGGCGCGATTTTTGTGTCCGATCAATCTGTTAAATTTTAGTCGATTCCGACACCGTCGCGAAAAATGATGAAATCGCCCCTGGTGCGATTTTCGTTTCCGATCAATTAGTCAAATTTTAGCCGATTCCGACTCCGTCGCGAAAAATGACGAAATTGTCTCGGGGCGATTTTTGTTTCCGATCAATCTGTCAAATTTTAGCCGATTCCGACACCGTAGGGAAAAATGACGAAATTGCCCCCGGCTCGATTTTTGTTTCCCATTAATCTGTCAAATTTTAGCCGATTCCGACACCGTCGTGAAAAATGACGAAATTGCCCCCGGTGCGATTTTTGTTTCCGATCAATCTGTCAAATTTTTGCCCATTCCGACACCGTCGTGGAAAATGACGAAATTGCCCCTGGCGCGATTTTTGTTTCCGATTAATCTGTCAAAATTTTAGCCGATTCTGACCCCGTCGTGAAAAATGACGAAATTGCCCCCAGCGCGATTTTTGTTTCCGATCAATCTGTCTAATTTCTCCCCATTCCGACAATGACGCGAAAAATGACGAAATTGCCCCCGCGAGCGATTTTTGTTTCCGATGAATCTGTCAAATTTTAGCCGATTCCGACACCGTCGCGAAAAATGACGAAATTGCCCCCGGCGCGATTTTTGTTTCCAATCAATCGGTCTAATTTTTGCCGATTCCGACACTGTGGCCAAAAATGACGAAATTGTCCCCGGCGTAATTTTTGTTTCCCATTAATCTATCAAATTTTAGTCGATTCTGACACCGTCAGGAAAAATGATGAAATTGCCCCCGGCGCGATTTTTGTTTCCGAACAATCAGTCAAATTTTAGCCCATTCCGACACCGTCTTGAAAAATGACGATATTGCCCCCGGCACGACTTTTGTTTCCGATCAATCAGTCAAATTTTAGCCCATTCTGAAACCATCAAGAAAAATGACGAAATAGCCACCGGCGCGATTTCTGTTTCCGATCAATCAGTAAAATTTAAGCCCATACCGACACCGTCACGAAAAATGAGGAAATTGTCAACGGCGCGATTTTTGTTTCCAATCAATCTGTCAAATTTTAGCCGATTCCGACACCGTCGCGAAAAATGACGAAATTTTCCCTGGCGCGAATTTTGTGTTCGATCAATCTGTCAAATTTTAGCCCATTCCGACACCGACACGAAAAATGACGAAATTGCCCCAGCGCGCGATTTTTGTTTCCGATGAATCTGTCAAATTTTAGCCGATTCCGACACCGTCGCGAAAAATGACGAAATTGCCCCCAGCGCGATTTTTGTTTCCGATCAATGTGTCAAATTTTAGCCGATTCCAACACCGTGGCGAAAAATGACGAAATTGTCCCGGTGTAATTTTTGTTTCCCATTAATCTATCAAATTTTAGTCGATTCTGACACCGTCAGGAAAAATGATGAAATTGCCCTCGGCGCGATTTTTGTTTCCGAACAATCAGTCAAATTTTAGCCCATTCCGAGACTGTCTTGAAAAATGACGAAACAAATTTTAGGCGATTTCGACGCCGTCGTGAAAAGTGACGATATTGCCCCCGGCACGACTTTTGTTTCCGATCAATTAGTCAAATTTTAGCCCATTCTGAAACCGTCTTGAAAAATGACGAAATAGGCACCGACGCGATTTCTGTTTCCGATCAATCAGTCAAATTTAAGCTCATTCCGACACCGTCGCGACAAATGAGGAAACTTTCCCCAGCACGATTTTTGTTTCCTATCAATCTTTCAAATTTTGGCCGATTCCGACACTGTCGCGAAAAATGACGAAATTGCCCCCGGCGCGATTTTTGTTTCCGATCAATCAGTCAAATTTAAGCCCATTCTGACATTGTCGCGAAAAATGACGAAATTTCTCCCGGCGCGATTTTTGTTTCCTATCAATCAGTCAAATTTTAGCCCATTCCGACACCGTCGCGAAAAATGACGAAATTGCCACCGGCGCGATTTCTGTTTCCGATCAATCAGTCAAATTTTAGCCCATTCCGACACCGTCGCGAAAAATTACGAAATTCTCCCCGGCGCGATTTTTGTTTCCGATCAATCTCTCAAATTTTAGTCGATTCCGACACCGTCGCGAAAAATGATGAAATCGCCCCCGGTGCGATTTTTGTTTCCGATCAATCAGTCAAATTTTAGCCGATTCCGACACCGTCGCGAAAAATGACGAAATTGTCTCGGCGCGATTCTTGTTTACGATCAATCTGTCAAATTTTAGCCGATTCCGACACCGTCGGGAAAAATGACGAAATTGCCCCCGGCTCGATTTTTGTTTCCCATTAATCTTTTAAATTTTAGCCGACTGGACACCGTCGTGAAAAATGACAAAATTGCCCCCGGCGCGATTTTTGTTTCCGATCAATCCATCAAATTTTTGCCCATTCCGACACCGTCGCGAAAAATGACGAAATTGCCCCTGGCGCGATTTTTGTTTCGATTAATCTGTCAAGTTTTAGCCGATTCCGACACCGTCGTGAAAAATGATGCAATTGCCCCCGACGCGATTTTTGTTTCCGATCAATCTGTCTAATTTTTGCCCATTCCGACAATGACGCGAAAAATGAATAAAAAATTGCCCCCGCGCGCGATTTTTGTTTCCGATCAATCTGTCTAATTTTTGCCCATTCCGACAATGACGCGAAAAATGAATAAAAAATTGCCCCCGCGCGCGATTTTTGTTTACGATCAATCTGTGAAATTTATCCGATTCCGACACCGTCGGGAAAAATGACGAAATTGCCCCCGGCTCGATTTTTGTTTCCCATTAATCTGTAAAATTTTAGCCGATTCCGACACCGTCGCGAAAAATGACCAAATTGCCCCAGGCGCGATTTTTGTTTCCCATCAATCTGTCAAATTTTTGCCCATTCCGACACCGTCGCGAAAAATGATGAAATTGCCCCCGGCGCGATTTTTGTTTCCAATT
>NW_019265904.1:0-8889 GCF_002742605.1 Olea europaea var. sylvestris | reverse complement strand
TGACACTTGCATCGTTTTCAAGTGTCAATTGGATGGGAAAACTGTTTGAAAGTTAAACTGTCCAACAGGGTAATGTCCCGTGGAAAATTGTAAATTAAAGTGTACACCATAGTGTACTTGTAGCAAGGTTCTTACCGATTGAACTTTGATATTTGTACACTAATTTTGGACACGTTGTTTCACACTTGCAATGTAGTCAAGTGTCAACTAGATGGGAAAATTGTTTGAAATTTAAACTGTCCAACGGGGTAATGTCACATGGCAAAGTTTAAACAAAAGTGTACACCATAGTGTACTTTTTGCAAGGTTCTTACCGATTGAACTTTGCTATTTGTACACTGATTTTTGAAACGTCGTTTGACACTTGCATTGTTGTCAAGTGTCAATTGGATGGGAAAACTATTTGAAATTTAAACTGTCCAACAGGGTAAGGTCACGTGGCAAATTGTAAACTAAAGTTTACACCAAAGTGTACATGTAGCAAGGTTCTTACCGATTGAACTTTGCTACTTATACACAGATTTTTAACACGTTGTTTGACACTTGCATTGTTGTCAAGTGTCAATTGGATAGAAAAACTGTTTTAAAGTTAAACTATCCAATAGGGTAATGTCACATGGCAAACTGTAAATTAAAGTGTACAACATAGTGTACTTATAGCAAGGTTCTTACCGATTCGACTTTGTACATTGATTTTTTACACGTTGATCTACACTTGCGTTGTAGTCAAGTGTCAATTGGATGAAAAAATTGTTTGAAATTTAAACTGTCCAGCAAGGTGACATCATGTGACAAGTATAACTAAAGCGTGTACACTATAGTCTACGTATGGCAAGATTCTTGCCGATTGAACATTGCAATTTGTACACTGATTTTTGACACGTTGTTTGACACTTGCATTGTTGTCAAGTGTCAATTGGATGGAAAAACTGTTTGAAATTTATACTATCTAACAAGGTAATGTCACGTGACAAAGTGTTAACTAAACTGTACACTATAGTGTACATGTAGCAAAGTCATTATCGATTGAACATTGCTATTTGTACACTGATTTTTTACAATTTGTTTGACACTTGCATTGTTACCAAGTGTCAATTAGATTGGAAAATAGTTTGAAATTTAAACTGTCCAACAGGGTAATGTCACGTGAGAAAGTGTAAACTAAACTGTACACCATAGTTTATATGTAGCAAGGTTCTTACTAATTGAACATTGCTATTTGTACTCTGATTTTTGACATGTTGTTCGAACATGCATTGTTGTCAAGTTTCAATTGGATGGGAAAATCGTTTCAAATTTAAACTGTCCAACAGGGTAATGTCACGTGGCAAATTGTAAACTAAAGTGTACACCATAGTGTAAATATAGCAAGGTTCTTACCGATTGAACTTTGTTATTTGTACACTGATTTTTGACACGTTGTTTGACACTTGCATTGTTGTCAAGTGTTAATTGGATGGAAAAACTATTTGAAATTTATACTATCTAACAAGGTAATGTCACTTGGCGGAGTGTAAACTAAAGTGTACACCTTAGTGTACATGTAGCAGAGTCCTTACCGATTGACATTGCTATTTGTACACTAATTTTTTACAATTTGTTTGACACTTACATTGTTATCAAGTGTCAATTGGATGGGAAAACAGTTTGAAATTCAAATTGTCCAACAGGGTAATGTCACGTGGCAAAGTGTAAACTAAAGTCTACACCATAGTTTACATGTAGCTAGGAACTTAACGATTGAACATTGCTATTTGTACACTGATTTTTGACATGCTGTTCGACACTTGCATTGTTGTCAAGTATCAATTTGATGGGAAAACTGTTTCAAATTGAAACTGTCCAATAAGGTAATGTCACGTGGCAAATTGTAAAGTAAAGTGTACACCATACTGTATATGTAGCAAGGTTCTTACCGATTGAGCTTGCAATTTGTGCACTAATTTTTGACACGTTGTTTGACACTTGCATTGTTGCCAAGTGTCAATTGGATGGGAAATCTATTTGAAATTTAAACTGTCCAATAGGGTAGTGTCACATGGTAAAGTGTAAACTAAAGTGTACACCGTAGTGTACATGTAGTAAGGTTCTTACCGATTGAACTTTGCGATTTGTACACTGATTTTTGACACGTTGTTTGACACTTACAATGTTGTCAAGAGTCAATTGGATGGGAAAACTGATTGAAATTTAAACTGTCTAATAGGATAATATCACATGGCAAAGTGTAAACCAAAGTGTACATTAATCAAGGTTCTTACCGATGGAACTTAGCTATTTGTACGTTGATTTTTGACACGTTGTTTGATACTTGCAAGGTTCTTACCGATTGAACTTTGCAATTTGTACACTGATTTTTGACACATTGCTTGATACTTGTATTGTTGTCAAGTGTCAATTGGATGGGAAAACTGTTTGAAATTTAAACTGTCCAACAGGGTAATGTCACTTGGCATTGTGTACACTACAGTTTACATATGGCAAGGTTCTTACCGATTGAACATTGCTATTTGTTCACTAAATTTCGACACGTTGTTTGACACTTACATTGTTTTCAAGTGTCAATTGGATGGGAAAACTATTAGAAATTTAAACTGTCCAGCAGGGTAGTGTCATGTGGTAAGGTTCTTACTGATTGAACTTTGCTATTTGTACACTGATTTGGGTCACGTTGTTTCACACTTGCAATGTAGTCAAGTGTCAATTCAAAGGGAAAATTGTTTGAAATTTAAATTGTCCAACAGGGTAATGTCACGAGACAAAGTGTAAACTAAAGTGTACACCATATTGTACTTGTCGTAAGGTTTTTACCGATTGGACTTTGCTATTTGTACCCTGATTTTTTGCACGTTGATTTACAATTGCATTGTTGTCAAGTGTCAATTGGATGGAAAAATTATTTGAAATTTAAACTGTCCAGCAAGGTAATGTCACGTGGCAACTTGTAAACTAAATTGTACACCATAGTGTACATGTAGCAAGGTCATTACCAATTGAACATTGCTATTTGTACATAGATTTTTGACACGTTTTTTGACACTTACATTGTTTTCAAGTGTCAATTGAATGGCAAAATAGTTTGACATTTAAACTGTCCAGTGGGGTAATGTCACGTGGCAAGGTGTGAACTAAAGTGTACACCATAGTGTACATGTAGCATGGTTCTTACCGATTGAACTTTGCTACTTGTACATTGATTTTTGACACGTTGTTTGACACTTGCATTGTTGTCAAGGGTCAAATGGATGGGAAAACTGTTTGAAATATAGACTGTCGAATAGGGTAATGTCACGTGGCAAAGTGTAAACTAAAGTGTACACCATAGTTTACATGTCGCAAGGTTCTTACCGATTGAACTTTGCTATTTGTACACTAATTTTTGACACATTGTTTGACACTTGTATTGTTGTCAAGTGTCAATTGGATGGAAAAACTGTTTAAAATTTAAATTGTCCAACAGGATAATATCACGTGGCATAGTGTAGACTAAAGTGTGCATAATAGTGTACATGTAGCAAGGTTTTTACCGATTGAACATTACTATTTGTACAATAAATTTTAACACGTTGTTTGAAACTTGGATTGTTGTCAAGTGTTAATTGGATGGAAAAACTGTTAAAAATTTAGACTGTCTAGTAGGGTCGTGTCACGTGGCAAAGTGTAAACAAGGGTGTACACCATAGTGTACATGTCGCAAGGTTCTCACTGATTGAACATTACTATTTGTACAATAAATTTTAACACGTTGTTTGAAACTTGGATTGTTGTCAAGTGTCAATTGGATGGAAAACTGTTAGAAATTTAGATGGTCTAGCAGGGTCGTGTCACGTGGTAAGGTGTAAACAAAGGTGTACACCATAGTGTACATGTCGCAAGGTTCTTACTGATTGAACTTTGCTATTTGTACACTGATTTTGGACACGTTGTTTGTCACTTCCATTATTGTAGAGTGTCGATTGGATGGGAAAACTTTTTGAAATTTATGCTGTCTAACGGGGTATTGTCACGTGGCAAATTGTAAATTAAAGTGTACACCATAGTGTACATGTGGCATGGTTCTTACCAATTGAACTTTACTGTTTGTACACTGATTTTTGACACGTTGTTCGACACTTGTATTGTTGTCAAGTGTCAATTGGATGGAAAAACTATTTGAAATTTAAACTATCCAACGGGGTAATGGCACGTGGCAAAGTGTAAACTAATGTGTAAATTATAGTGTACATGTGACAAGATTCTTACCAATTGAACAATGTTATTTCTACATTAAATTTTGATACGTTGTTTGACTCTTGCATTTTTCTCAAGTGTCAATTTTTCTCACCGATTGAACTTTGCTATTTGTACACTGATTTTGAACACGTTGTTTGGTACTTGTATTGTTCTCAAGTGTGAACTGGATGGGAAAACTGTTCGAAATTTATACTGTCCAATAGGGTAATGTCACGTGGCAAAGTGTAAACTAAAGTATCCACCATTGTGTACATTTAGCAAGGTTCTTACTGATTAAACATTGCTATTTGTGCATTAAATTTTGACACGTTGTTTGACACTTGCATTGTTCTCAAGTGTCAATTGTATGGGAAAATTGTTTGAACTTTAAACTATCCAGTAGGGTAGTGTCACGTGGCAAAGTGTAAACTAAACTGTACACCACATTGTACAGGTCGCAAGGTTCTTACCGATTGAATTTTGCTATTTGTACACTGATTTTTGACACGTTGTTTGGCACTTGCATTATTCTCAAGTCTGAATTTGCTGGGAAAATTGTTTGAAATTTATACTGTCCAATATGGTAATGACATGTGGCAAAGTGTAAACTAAAGTGTATTTCATAGTGTACATGTGGCAAGTTTCTTACCGATTGAACTTTGCTGTTTGTACACCGATTTTTGACATGTTGTTCATCACTTGCATTGTTGTCAAGTGTTAATTGGATAGGAAAACTGTTTGAAATTTAAATTTTCCAGCAGGGTAATGTCACGTGGCAAAGTGTAAACTAAAGTGTACCCCATAGTGTACATATAGTTAGGTCCTTACCGATTGAACTTTACTATTTGTGCACTGATTTCGGACACGTTGTTTCACACTTGCAATGTAGTCAAGTGTCAACTGGATGGGAAAATAGTTTGAAATTTAAACTGTCCAATAGGGTAGTGTCACATGGCAAAGTGTAAACTAAAGTGTATTCCATAGTGTACATGTCACAAGGTTCTTACCGATTGAACTTTTCTATTTGTACACCGATTTTTGATACGTTGTTCGTCACTTGCATTGTTGTCAAGTGTCAATTGGATGGAAAAACTATTTGAAATTTAAACTGTCCAACAGGGTAATGCCATGTGGTAAAGTGTAAACCAAAGTATACACCATAGTGTACATATAGCTAGGTTCTTATCGACAGAACTTTGCTATTTGTACACTGATTTGGGACACGTTGTTTCACACTTGCAATGTAATCAAGTGTCAACTGGATGGGAAAACTTTTTGAAATTTAAATTGTCCAACAGGGTAATGTCACCTGGTAAAGTACAGTGTACTTGTCGCAAGGTTCTTATCGATTGAAATTTGCTATTTGTACACTGATTTTTTACACGTTGATTTACCCTTGCATTGTTGTCAAACGTCAATTGGATGGAAAAATCGTTTGAAATTTAAGCTATCATATAGGGTAATGTCACGTTGCCAAGTGCAAACTAAAGTGTGCTCCATAGTGTACGTTTAGCAAGGTTCTCACCGTTTGAACTTTGCTATTTATGCACTGATTTTTAACACGTTGTTTGACACTTGCATTGTTGTCAAGTGTCAGTTAGATGGGAAAATTGTTTGAAATTTAAACTGTCCAATAGGGTAATGTCACGTGGGAAAGTGTAAACTAAAGTGTACCCCATAGCGTACACGTCCAAAGGTTCTTACCGATAGAACTTTCCTATTTCTACACTGATTTTTGGCACGTAGTTTGACACTTGCATTGTTGTCAAGTGTTAATTGGATGGGAAAACTATTTGAAATTTAAACTATCCAACCGGGTAATGTCACGTCACAATGTGTAAACTAAAGTGAACACCATAGTGTACACGTCGCAAGGTTCTCACTGATTGAACATTGCTATTTATACATTGATTTTTTACACGTTGTTTGACACTTGCATTGTTGTCAAGTGTTAATTGGATGCGAAACCTGTTTGAAATTTAAACTGTCAAATAGGGTAATGTCACGTGGCAAAGTGTAAACTAAAGTGTGCACCATACTTTACGTGTAGCAAGGTTCATACCGACAGAACGTTGCTATTTTTACACTAATTTTTGACCCATTGTTTGACACTTGCATTGTTGTCAAGTGTAAATTGGATGGGAAAAATGTTTGAAATTTAAACTCTCCAATAGAGTAATTTCACATGAAAAAGTGTAAACTAAAGTGTACACCATGGTGTACATGTAGCAAGGTTCTTACCGATTGAACTTTGCTATTTGTACACTGATTTTTGACACGTTGTTTAACACTTGCACTGTTGTCAAGTGTTAATTGGATGGGAAAATCGTATGAAATTTAAACTATCCAACAGGGTAATGTCACGTGGCAAAGTGTAAACTAAAGTGTGCACCATAGTGTACATGTCGCGATGTTTTTACCGATTGAACTTTGCTATTTGTACACTAGTTTTTGACATGTTGTTTGACACTTGCATTGTTGTCAGGTGTCAATTGGGTGGGAAAACTGTTTGAAATTTGAACTTTCCAGCAAGGTAATGTCACGTGGCAAAGTGTAAACTACAGTGTACACCAAAGTGTACGTGTAGCAAGGTTCTTACAGATTGAACTTTGCTATTTGTACACTGATTTTTGACACGTTGTTTGACACTTGCATTGTTGTCAAGTGTCAATTGGATGGGAAAACTGTTTAAAGTTAAACTGTCCAACAGGGTAATGTCACATGGCAAACTGTAAACTAAAGTGTACACCATAGTGTACTTATAGCAAAGTTCTTACCGATTGAACTTTACTATTTGCATACTGATTTTTTACACGTTGATCTACGCTTGCATTGTAGTCAAGTGTCAATTGGATGAAAAAATTGTTTGAAATTTAAACTGTCCAGCAGGGTAATTTCATGTGACAAAGTGTAACAAAAGTGTGTATACCATAGTCTACATATAGCAAGATTCTGGCCGATTGACCATTATTATTTGTATACTAATTTTTGACACTTGCATTGTTGTCAAATGTCAATTGGTTGGGAAAACTATTTGAAATTTATACTATCTAATAAGGTAATGTCATGTGGCAAAGTGTAAACTAAAGTGCACACCTTAGTGTACATGTAGCAGAGTCCTTATCGATTGAACATTGCTATTTGTACACTGATTTTTTATAATTTGTTTGACTCTTGCGTTGTTGTCAAGGGTCAATTGGATGGGAAAATAGATTGAAATTAAAACTGTCCAACATGATAATGTCACGTGGCAAATTGTAAACTAAAGTGTATACCATAGTTTACATGTAGCTAGGTTCTTACCGATTAAACATTGCTATTTGTACACTGATTTTTAACGTGTTGTTCGACACTTGCATTGTTGTCAAGTATCAATTCGATGGGAAAATTCTTTCAAATTTAAACTATCCAACAAGGTAATGTCACGTGGCAAATTGTAAACTAAAGTGTACATCATAGTGTACATGTAGCAAGGTTCTTACCGATTGAACTTTGGTATTTGTACACTGATTTTTGACACGTTGTTTGACACTTGCATTATTGTCAAGTGTCAATTGGATGGGAAAATTGTTTGAAATTTATACTATCTAACAAGGTAATGTCACGTGGCAAAGTGTAAACTAAGTTGTACACCTTGGTGTACATGTAGCAGAGTCCTTACCGATTGAACATTGCTATTTGTACACTGATTTTTTACAATTTGTTTGATACTTGAATTGTTGTCAAGTGTCAATTGGATGGGAAAGCAGTTTGTAATTTAAACTGTCCAACGGGGTAATGTCACACGACAAAGTGTAAACTAAAGTGTACACCATAGTTTACATG
The DNA here is from genome assembly GCF_002742605.1 of Olea europaea var. sylvestris. Classification (NCBI taxonomy): domain Eukaryota; kingdom Viridiplantae; phylum Streptophyta; class Magnoliopsida; order Lamiales; family Oleaceae; genus Olea; species Olea europaea. The sequence continues at coordinate 852 of NW_019265904.1, read as the reverse complement.
TAGCTAGGTTTTTACCGATTGAACATTGCTATTTGTACACTGATTTTTAACATGTTGTTCGACACTTGCATTGTTGTCAAGTATCAATTTGATGGGAAAACTATTTCAAATTTAAACTGTCCAACACGGTAATGTCACGTGGGAAATCGTAAACTAAAGTGTACACCATAGTGTACATATAGAAAGGTTCTTACCGATTGAACTTTGCTATTTGTAGACTATTTTTTGACACGTTATTTGACACTTGCGTTGCTGTCAAGTGTCAATTTGATAGGAAAATTATTTGATATTTATACTATCTAACAAGGTAATGTCACGTGGCAAAGTGTAAACTAAACTTTACACCTTAGTGTACATGTCGCAAAGTCCTTACCGATTAAACATTGCTATTTGTGCACTGATTTTTTACAATTTGTAAGACACTTGCATTGTTGTCAAGTGTCAATTGGAGGTAAACAGTTTGAAATTAAAACTGTCCAACAGGGTAATGTCACGTGGCAAAGTATAAACTAAATTGTACACCATAGGTTATATGTAGCTAGGTTCTTAAAGATTGAACATTGCTATTTGTACACTGATTTTTGACGTGTTGTTCGACACTTGCATTGTTGTCAAGTATCAATGGGATGGGAAAATTATTTCAAATTTAAACTATCCAACAGGGTAATGTCACGTGGCAAATTGTAAACTAAAGTGTACGCCATAGTGTACATGTAGCAAGGTTCTTACTAATTGAACTTTGTTATTTGTACAATGATTTTTAACACGTTGTTTGACTCTTGCATGTTGTCAACTATCAATTGGATGGGAAAACTGTTTGAAATTTAAATTGTCCAACAGGGTAATGTCACG
>NW_019265903.1:0-8890 GCF_002742605.1 Olea europaea var. sylvestris | reverse complement strand
GGGCGAAAATTTGACAGATTGATCGGAAACAAAAATTGCGCCGGGGCAATTTCGTCATTTTTCGCGACGGTGTCGGAATGGGCTTAAATTTGATTGATTGATCGGAATCAAAAATCGCGCCGGCGTGATTTTTGACTGATTGATGGGAAACAAAAATCGCGCCGGGGGCAATTTCGTCATTTTTCGCGACGGTGTTGGAATGGGCAAAAATTTAACAGATTGATCGGAAACAAAAATCGCATCGGGGGCAATTTCGTCATTTTTCGCGACGGTCTCGGAATTGGCTCAGATTTGACAGATTAATCTTAAACAAAAATCGCGCCGAGGGTAATCTCGTCATTTTTCTCGACGGTGTCGGAATCGGCTTAAATTTGACTGATTGATCGGAAGCAAAAATCGAGTCGGGGGAAAGTCGGAATCGGCTCAAATTTGAATGATTGATCGGAAACAAAAATCGCGCCGGGAGCAATTTCGTCATTTTACGCGACGGTGTCGGAATGGGCTCGAATTTGACTGATTGATCGGAAACTAAAATCGCACCGGGGGCAAATTCGTCATTTTTCGTAACGGTGTCGGAATGGGCTAAAATTTGACTGATTGATCGGAAACAAAAATCGCGCCGAGGGCAATTTCGTCATTTTTCGCGACGATTTTGGAATGGGCAAAAATTTGACAGATTGATCGGAAACAAAAATCGCGCCGGGGGCAATTTCGTCACTTTTCGCGACGATGTCGGAATCGGTTAAATTTGACAGATTAACCGTAAACAAAAATCGCGTCGGGGGCAATCTAATCATTTTTCGCGACGGTGTCGGGATCGGCATAAATTTGACTGATTGATCGGAAACAAAAATCGCAACGGAGGCAATTTCGTCATTTTCGCGACGGTGTCGGAATCGGTTAAAATTTGACAGTTTAATCGGAAACAAAAATAGCGCCGGAGGCAATTTCGTCATTTTTCTCGGCGGTGTCGGAATGGGCTAAAATTTGACGGGTTAATCGGAAACAAAAATCGCGCCGGGGGCAATTTCGTCATTTTTCGCGACGGTGTCGGAATCGGCTAAAATTTGACAGATTGATAGGAAACAAAAATCGCGCCGGGGGCAATTTCGTCATTTTTCGCGACGGTGTCGGAATCGGCTAAAATTTGACAGATTAATCTTTCACAAAAATCGCGTCGTGGGCAATCTCGTCATTTTTCGCGACGGTGTCGGAATCTGCTTAAATTTGACAGATTGATAGGAAGCAAAAATCGCGCCGTGGAAAATTCCTCATTTTTCGCAACGGTGTCGGAGTGGGCTAAAATTTGACTGGTTGATGGGAAACAAAAATCGCGCCGGGAGCAATTTCGTCATTTTTCGCGACGGTGTTGGAATGGGCAAAATTTTGACAGATTGATAAGAAACAAAAATCGCGCCGGGGCAAATTCGTCATTTTTCGTGACGGTGTCGGAATCGGCTTAAATTTGACAGATTGATCGGAAACCAAAATCGCGCCGGGGCAAATTCGTCATTTTTCGTGACGGTGTCGGAATCGGCTTAAATTTGACAGATTGATCGGAAACCAAAATCGCGCCGGGGAAAATTCCTCATTTTTCGCAACGGTGTCGGAATCGGCTTAAATTTGACAGATTGATCGGAAGCAAAAATCGCGACGGGAGAAATTCCTCATTTTTCGCAACGGTGTCGGAATGGGCTAAAATTTGACTGATTGATGGTAAACCAAAATCGCGCCGGGGGCAATTTCTTCATTTTTTGCGACGGTGTTGGAATGGGCAAAAATTTGACAGATTGATCGGAAACAAAAATCGCGCCGGGGGCAATTTCATCATTTTTCGCGACGGGGTCGGAATGGGCTCAAATTTGACTGATTGATCGGAAATAAAAATCGCGCCGGGGGCAATTTCGCCATTTTTCGCGACTGTGTCGGAATGGGCTAAAAATTGACAGGCTCATCGGGAACAAAAATCGCGCCGGGGGGAATTTCGTCATTTTTCGCGACGGTGTCGGAATCGGCTTAAATTTGACTGATTGATCGGAAGCAAAAATCGCGCCGGGGAAAATTCCTCATTTTTTGCAAAGGGGTCGGAATGGGCTAAAATTTGACAGGTTGATCGGAAACAAAAATCGCGCCGGGGAAAAGTCGGAATCGGCTCAAATTTGACTGATTGATCGGAAACAAAAATCGCGCCGGGGAAAAGTCGGAATCGGCTCAAATTTGACTGATTGATCGGAAACAAAAATCGTGCCGGGGGAAATTTCGTCATTTTTCGCGACGATGTTGGAATGGGCTCAAATTTGACTGATTGATCGGAAATGAAAATCGCGCCGGGGGCAATTTTGTCATTTTTCGCGACGGTGTTGGAATGGGGACAAATTTGATAGATTGATCGGAAACAAAAATCACGTCGGGGGGCAATTTGTTATTTTTCGCGACGGTGTCGAAATCGGCTTAAATTTGACAGATTAATCGGAAACAAAAATCGCGCCGGGGACAATTTCGTCTTTTTTCTCGACGGTGTCTTAATGGGCTCAAATTTGACTGATCGATCGGAAACAAAAATCGCCCCGGAGGCAATTTCGTCATTTTTCGCGACGGTGTTGGAATGGGCAAAAATTTGACAGATTGATCGGAAACAAAAATCGCGCCGGGGGCAATTTCGTCATTTTTCGCGACTATGTCGGAATGGGCAAAAAATTGACAGGTTGGTCGGGAACAAAAATCGCGCCGGGGGTAATTTCGTCATTTTTCACGACGGTGTCGGAATGGGCTAAAATTTGATAGGTTGATCGGAAACAATAATCGTGCAGGGAGCAGTTTCGTCATTTTTTGCGACGGTGTCAGAATGGGCTAAAATTTGACTGATTGATCGGAAACAAACATCGCGCCGGGGGCTATTTCGTCATTTTTCTTGATGGTGTTGGAATGGGTTAAAATTTGACAGGTTGATCGGAAACAAAAATCGCTCAAGGTGCAATTTCGTCAATTTTCGCGACGGTGTCGGAATGGGCTAAAATTTGACTGATTGATTGGAAACAGAAATCGCGCCGGGGGCAATTACGTCATTTTTCGCGACGGTGTCGGAATGGGCTCAAATTTGAATGATTGATCAGAACCAAAAATCACGCCGGGGACAATTTTGTCCTTCTTCGCGACGGTGACGGAATGGGCACAAATTTGACTGATTGATCGGAAACAAAAATCGCGCCGGGGGCAATTTCGTCATTTTTCGCGACGGTGTCGGAATGGGCTAAAATTTGATAGGTTGATCGGAAACAATAATCGCGCAGGGAGCAATTTCGTCACTTTTTTCGACGGTGTCAGAATGGGCTAAAATTTGACTGATTGATCGGAAACAAAAATCGCGCCAGGGGCAATTTCGTCATTTTTCGTGACGGTGTTGGAATGGGTTAAAATTTGACAGGTTGATCGGAAACAAAAATCGCTCAAGGGGCAATTTCGTCAATTTTCGCGACAGTGTCGGAATGGGCTAAAATATGACTGACTGATTGGAAACAGAAATCGCGCCAGGGGCAATTTTGTTATTTTTCGTGACGGTGTGGGAGTGTGCAAAAATTTGACAGATTGATCGGAAACAAAAATCGCACCTGGGGCAATTTCGTCATTTTTCGCGACGGTGTCGGAATCGGCTAATATTTGACTGATTGATCGGAAACAAAAATCGCGCCGAGGACAATTTCGTCATTTTTCGCGACGGTGTCGGAATCGGCTAATATTTGACTGATTGATCGGAAACAAAAATCGCGCCGAGGACAATTTCGTCATTTTTCGCGACGGTGTCGGAATCGGCTAATATTTGACTGATTGATCGGAAACAAAAATCGCGCCGGGGGCAATTTTGTCACTTTTCGCGACGGTGTCGGAATTGGCTAAAATTTGACTGATTGATGGGAAACAAAAATCGCACTGGGGACAATTTCGTAATTTTTGGCGACGGTGTCGGAATCGGCTAAAATTTGACTGATTGCTCAGAAACAAAAATCGCGCCGGGGGCAATTTTGTCACTTTTCGCGACGGTGTCGGAATTGGCTAAAATTTGACTGATTGATGGGAAACAAAAATCGCGCTGGGGACAATTTCGTCATTTTTGGCGACGGTGTCAGAATCGGCTAAAATTTGACTGATTGATCGGAAACAAAAATCACGCCGGGGGCGATTTCGTCATTTTTCGTAACGGTGTCTTAATGGGCTCAAATTTGACTGATTGATCGGAAACAAAAATCGCGCCGAGGGCAATTTCATCATTTTTCGCGACGGTGTTGGAATGGGCAAAAATTTGACAGATTGATCGGAAACAAAAATCGCGCCGGGGGCAATTTCGTCATTTTTCGTGACGGTGTCGGAATCGGCTAAAATTTGATAGATTAATCGGAAACAAAAATCGCGTCGGGGGCAATTTCGTCATTTTTCGCGACGAGATCGAAATCGGCCAAAATTTGACAGATTAATCGTAAGCAAAAATCGCGCCGAGGGTAATTTCGTCATTTTTCGCAACGGTGTCTTAATGGGCTCAAATTTGACTGATTGATCGGAAACAAAAATCGCGCCGAGGGCAATTTCATCATTTTTCGCGACGGTGTTGGAATGGGCAAAAATTTGACAGATTGATCGGAAACAAAAATCGCGCCGGGGGAAATTTCGTCATTTTTCGCGACGGTGTCGGAATCGGCTAAAATTTGATAGATTAATCGGAAACAAAAATCGCGTCGGGGACAATTTCGTCATTTTTCGCGACGGTGTCGGAATTGGCACAAATTTGACTGATTGATCGGAAACAAAAATCGCACCGGGGGCAATTTTGTCACTTTTCGCGACGGTGTCGGAATCGGCTAAAATTTGACTGATTGCTCAGAAACAAAAATCGCGACGGGGGAAAGTCGGAATTTTTTTGCAACGGTCTGATTGATTGGAAACAAAAATCGCGCTGGGGGCAATTTCGTCATTTTTCGCGACGGTGTCTGAATGGGCTCAAATTTGACTGATTGATCGGAAACAAAAATCGCGCCGGGGACAATTTCGTCAATTTTCGCGACGGTGTCGGAATGGGCACAAATTTGACTGATTGATCGGAAACAAAAATCGCGCCGGGGGCAATTTTGTCACTTTTCGCAACGGTGTCGGAATTGGCTAAAATTTGACTGATTGATGGGAAACAAAAATCGCGCTGGGGCCAATTTCGTCATTTTTTGCAACGGTGTCTTAATGGGCTCAAATTTGACTGATTGATCGGAAACAAAAATCGCGCCGGAGGCAATTTCATCATTTTTCGCGACGGTGTCGAAATGGGCTCAAATTTGACTGATTGATCGGAAACAAAAATCGCGCTGGGGCCAATTTCGTCATTTTTTGCAACGGTGTCTTAATGGGCTCAAATTTGGCTGATTGATCGGAAACAAAAATCGCGCTGGGGCCAATTTCGTCATTTTTTGCAACGGTGTCTTAATGGGCTCAAATTTGGCTGATTGATCGGAAACAAAAATCGCGCTGGGGCCAATTTCGTCATTTTTTGCAACGGTGTCTTAATGGGCTCAAATTTGGCTGATTGATCGGAAACAAAAATCGCGCTGGGGCCAATTTCGTCATTTTTCGTGACGGTGTTGGAATGGGCAAAATTTTGACAGATTGATCGGAAACAAAAATCGCGCCGGGGGCAATTTCGTCATTTTTCGCGACGGTGTCGGAATGGGCTAAAATTTGATAGGTTGATCGGAAACAATAATCGCGCAAGGAGCAATTTCTTCATTTTTTGCGACGGTGTCAGAATGGACTAAAATTTGACTGATTGATCGGAAACAAAAATCGCGCCGGGGGCAATTTCGTCATTTTTCGTGACGGTGTTGGAATGGGCTAAAATTTGACAGGTTGATCGGAAACAAAAATCGCTCTAGGGGCAATTTCGTCAATTTTCGCGACAGTGTCGGAATGGGCTGAAATTTGACTGACTGATTGGAAACAGAAATCCCGCCAGGGGCAATTTCGTTATTTTTCGCGACGGTATGGGAGTGTGCAAAAATTTGACAGATTGATCGGAAACAAAAATCACACCTGGGGCAATTTCGTCATTTTTCGCGACGGTGTCGTAATGGACTCAAATTTGACTGATTGGTCGGAAACAAAAATCGCGCTGGGGGCAATTTCGTCATTTTTCGCGACGGTGTCGGAATGGGCTAAAATTTGACAGATTGATCGGAAACAAAAATCGCGCCGGGGGAAATTCCTCATTTTTCGCAACGGTGTCGGAATGGGCTAAAATTTGACAGATTGATCGGAAACAAAAATCGCGCCGGGGGAAATTCCTCATTTTTCGCAACGGTGTCGGAATGGGCTAAAATTTGACAGATTGATCGGAAACAAAAATCGCGCCGGGGGAAATTCCTCATTTTTCGCAACGGTGTCGGAATGGGCTAAAATTTGACAGATTGATCGGAAACAAAAATCGCGCCGGGGGAAATTCCTCATTTTTCGCAACGGTGTCGGAATGGGCTAAAATTTGACAGATTGATCGGAAACAAAAATCGCGCCGGGGGAAATTCCTCATTTTTCGCAACGGTGTCGGAATGGGCTAAAATTTGACAGATTGATGGGAAACCAAATTCGCGACGGGTCAATTTCGTCATTTTTCGCGACGGCATTGGAATGGGCTAAAATTTGACAGATTGATCTGAAACAAAAATCGCGCCGGGGGCAATTTCGTCATTTTTGGCGACGGTGTCAGAATCGGCTAAAATTTGACTGATTGCTCAGAAACTAAAATCGCGGCGGGGGAAAGTCGAAATCGGCTCAAATTTGACTGATTGATCGGAAACAAAAATCGTGCCGGGGGGAATTTCGTCATTTTTCGCGACGGTGTTGGAATGGGCTCAAATTTGACTGATTGATCGGAAACAAAAATCGCGCCGGGGGCAATTTTGTCATTTTTCGCGACGGTGTTGGATTGGGGACAAATTTGACAGATTGATCGGAAACAAAAATCACGTCGGGGGCAATTTGTTATTTTTCGCGACGGTGTCGAAATCGGCTTAAATTTGACAGATTAATCGTAAACAAAAATCGCGCCGGGGGCAATTTTGTTATTTTTCGCAACGGTGTCTTAATGGGCTCAAATTTGACTGATTAATCGGAAGCAAAAATCGCGCCGGGGGCAATTTCTTCATTTTTCTCGACGGTGTTGAAATGGGCAAAAATTTATTGATCGGAAACAAAAATCGCGCCGGGGGCAATTTCGTCATTTTTCGCGACGGTGTCGGAATCGGCTAAAATTTAATAGATTAATCGGAAACAAAAATCGCGTCGGGGGTAATTTCGTCATTTTTCGCGACGGTATCGAAATCGGCTAAAATTTGACAGATTAATCGGAAACAAAAATCGCGCCGGGGGCAATTTCGTCATTTTTCTCGACGGTGTCTTAATGGGCTCAAATTTGACTGATTGATCGGAAACAAAAATCGCCCCGGAGGCAATTTCGTCATTTTTCGCGACGGTGTTGGATTGGGCAAAAATTTGACAGATTGATCGGAAACAAAAATCGCGCCGGGGGTAATTTCGTCATTTTTCACGACGGTTGCGGAATGGACTAAAATTTGATAGGTTGATCGGAAACAATAATCGCGCAGGGAGCAGTTTCGTCATTTTTTGCGACGGTGTCAGAATGGGCTAAAATTTGACTGATTGATCGGAAACAAAAATCGCGCCGGGGGCTATTTCGTCATTTTTCGTGACGGTGTTGGAATGGGTTAAAATTTGACAGGTTGATCGGAAACAAAAGTCGCTCAAGGTGCAATTTCGTCAATTTTCGCGACGGTGTCGGAATGGGCTAAAATTTGACTAATTGATTGGAAACAGAAATCGCGCCGGGGGCAATTTCGTCATTTTTCGCGACGGTGTCGGAATGGGCTCAAATTTAAATGATTGATCGGAACCAAAAATCGCGCCGGGGAAAAGTCGGAATCGGCTCAAATTTAACTGATTGATCGGAAACAAAAATCACACTGGGGGCAATTTCGTCATTTTTCGCAACGGTGTCGAAATGGGGCTCAAATTTGACTGATTGATCGAAAACAAAAATCGCGCCGGGGGCAATTTCGTCATTTTTCGCGACGGTGTCGGAATGGGCTCAAATTTAAATGATTGATCGGAACCAAAAATCGCGCCGGGGGCAATTTCGTCATTTTTCGCGACGGTGTCGGAATGGGCTCAAATTTAAATGATTGATCGGAACCAAAAATCGCGCCGGGGGCAATTTCGTCATTTTTCGCGACGGTGTCGGAATGGGCTCAAATTTAAATGATTGATCGGAACCAAAAATCGCGCCGGGGGCAATTTCGTCATTTTTCGCGACGGTGTCGGAATGGGCTCAAATTTAAATGATTGATCGGAACCAAAAATCGCGCCGGGGGCAATTTCGTCATTTTTCGCGACGGTGTCGGAATGGGCTCAAATTTAAATGATTGATCGGAACCAAAAATCGCGCCGGGGGCAATTTCGTCATTTTTCGCGACGGTGTCGGAATGGGCTCAAATTTGACTGATTGGTCGGAAACAAAAATCGCGCCGGGGGCAATTTCGTCACTTTTCATGATGGTGTCGAAATTGGCTAAAATTTGACTGATTCATGGGAAACAAAATTCGCGACGGGGGCAATTTCGTCATTTTTCACGACGGTGTCGGAATCGGCTAAAATTTGACAGATTGATTGGAAACAAAAATCGCGCCGGAGGCAATTTCGTCATTTTTTGCGACGGTGTCGGAATCGGTTAAAATTTGACAGATTAATCTTAAACAAAAATAGCGCCGGGGGCAGTTTGGTCATTTTTCGCGACGGTGTCGGAATCGGCTTAAATTCGACTGATTGATCGGAAACAAAAATCGCG
>NW_019265902.1:0-8894 GCF_002742605.1 Olea europaea var. sylvestris | reverse complement strand
AATCGCGCCAGGGGCAATTTCGTCATTTTTCACGACGGTGTCGGAATGGGCTCAAATTTGACAGGTTGATCGGAAACAAAAATCGTGCCTGAGGCAATTTAGTCATTTTTCGCGACGGTGTCGGATTGGGCTCAAATTCGACAGGTTGATCGTAAACAAAAATCGGGACGGGAGCAATTTTGTCATTTTTCGCGACGGAGTCGGAATGGGCCCGAATTTGACAGGTTGATCGAAAACAAAAACCACGCCAGGGAAAATTACGTCATTTTTACGAAGGTGTCCGAATGGGCTCAAATTTGACAGGTTGATCGGAAACAAAAATCGATCCGGGGGGAATTTCGTCATTTTTCGTAACGGAGTCGGAATGGGCTCAAATTTGACAGGTTGATCGGGAACAAAAATCTCGCCAAGGGCAATTTCGTCATTTTTCGCGACGGAGCCGGAATGGGCTCAAATTTTACCGGTTGAACGGAAACAGAAATCGATCCGGGGGCGATTTCGTCATTTTTCGCGACGGAGTCGGAATGGGCTCAAATTTGGCAGGTTCATCGGGAAAAAAATCGCGCCTGGGGTAATTTCGTCATTTTTCGCGACGGTGTCCGAATTGGCTCAAATTTGACAGGTTGATCGGAAACAAAAATTTATCCGGGGAAAATTTCGTTATTTTTCGCGACGGAGTCGGAATGGGCTAAAATTTGATAGGTTGATCGGGAAAAAATCGCGCCAGGGGCAATTTCATCATTTTTCGCGACGGAGTCGGAATGGGCTCAAATTTGACAGGTTGACCAGGAACAAAAATCGCGCCGGCGGCAATTTCGTCATTTTTCGCGACTGAGTGGGAATGGTCTCAAATTTGACAGGTTGACCGGTAAACAAAATTATCGCCGGGGGCAATTTCGTCATTTTTCGCGACGGTGTCGGAATGGGCTCAAATTTGACAGGTTGATCTGAAACAAAAATAGCGCCGGGGGCAATTTCGTCATTTTTCGCGACTGAGTCGGAATGGAATCAAATTCGACAGGTTGATCGGAAACAAAAATCGATCCCAGGGGAATTTCGTCTTTTTTCGCGACGGAGTCAGAATGGGCTCAAGTTTGACAGGTTGATGGGGAACAAAAATCGCGCCAGGGGCAATTTCGTCGTTTTTTGCGACGGTGTCGGTTGGGATCAAATTTGACTGGTTGATCGGAAACAAAAATCGCGCCTGGTGCAATTTCGTCATTTTTCGCGTCGGTGTCGGATTGGGCTCAAATTCGACAGGTTGATCGTAAACAAAAATCGCGCCGGGAGCAATTTCGTCATTTTTCACGACGGAGTCGGAATGGGCTCAAATTTGACAGGTTGATCGGAAACAAAAATCAAGCTAGGGGCAGTTTCGTCATTTTTACGAAGGAGTCCGAATGGGCTCAAATTTGACAGGTTGATCGGAAACAAAAATCGGTATGGGGGGAATTTCGACATTTTTCGCGACGGAGTCGGAATGGACTCAAATTTGACAGGTTGATCGGAAACAAAAATCTCGCTGGGGGCAATTTCGTCATTTTTCGCGATCGAGTCGGAATGTGCACAAATTTGACAGGTTGATAGGGAACAAAAATCGGGCCATGCGCAATTTCGTCATTTTTCGCGACGGAGTCGGAATGGGCTCAAATTTGACCGGTTGATCGGGAACAAAAATCGCGCCAGGGGCAATTTCGTCATTTTTCGCGACGATGTCGGAATTTGATCTAATTTGACAGACTGATCGGAAACTAAAATCGATCCGGGGGAATTTCGTCATTTTTCGCGACGGAGTCGAAATGGGCTCAAATTTGAAAAGTTGATTGGGAACAAAAATCTCGCCAAGGGCAATTTCGTCATTTTTCGCGACGGTGTCGGAATGGGCTCAAATTTGATAAGTTGATCGGAAACAAAAATCGCACCAGGGGCAATTTCGTCATTTTTCGCAATGGTGTCGGAATGGGCCCAAATTTGACAGGGTGATCGGAAACAAAGACCGCGACAGCGGCAATTTCGTAATTTTTCGCGACGGAGTCAGAATGGGCTCAAATTTTGGCAGGTTGATTGGGAACAAAAATCGCGCCAGGGGCAATTTCGTCATTTTTCACGACAGTGTCGGAATTGGCTCAAATTTGACAGATTGATCGGAAACAAAAATCGATCCGGGGGGAATTTCGTCATTTTTCATGATGGAGTCGGAACGGGCTTAAATTTGACAGGTTGATCGGGAACAAAAATCGCGCAAGGGGCAATTTCGTCATTTTTCGCGACTGTGTTGGAATGGGCTCAAATTTGACAGGTTGATCGGAAACGAAAACTGCGCCGAGGCCAATTTCGTCATTTCTCGCGACGGAGTCGGAATTGGTTCAAATTTGACAGGTTGACCGGGAACAAAAATCTCGCCGGGGGCAATTTCGTCATTTTTCGTGACGGTGTCGGAACGGGCTTAAATTTGACAGGTTGATCGGAAACAAAAACCACGCCAGGGAAAATTACGTCATTTTTACGAAGGTGTCCGAATGGGCTCAAATTTGACAGGTTGATCGAAAACAAAAATCGATCCAGGGGGAATTTCGTCATTTTTCACGACGGAGTCGGAATGGGCTCGAATTTGACAGGTTGATCGGAAACAAAAACCACGCCAGGGAAAATTACGTCATTTTTACGAAGGTGTCCGAATGGGCTCAAATTTGACAGGTTGATCGAAAACAAAAATCGATCCAGGGGGAATTTCGTCATTTTTCACGACGGAGTCGGAATGGGCTCGAATTTGACAGGTTGATCGGAAACAAAAACCACGCCAGGGAAAATTACGTCATTTTTACGAAGGTGTCCGAATGGGCTCAAATTTGACAGGTTGATCGAAAATAAAAATCGGGCCGAGGGCAATTTCGTCTTTTTTCGCGACGGAGCCGGAATGGGCTCAAATTTGACAGGTTGAACGGAAACAAAAATCGATCTGGGGGCGATTTCGTCATTTTTCGCGACGGAGTCGGAATGGGCTCAAATTTGACCTGTTGATCGGAAACAAAAACCGCGCAAGAGGCAATTTCGTAATTTTTCGCGACGGAGTCAGAATGGGCTCAAATTTGACAGGACGATCGTGAAAAAAAATCGCGCCAGGGGCAATTTCGTCATTTTTCGCGGGGTTGTCGGAATTGGCTCTAATTTGACAGATTGGCCGGAAACAAAAATCACGCCTGGGGCAATTTCGTCATTTTTCTCGACGGTGTCGGATTGGGCTCAAATTCGACAGGTTGATTGTAAACAAAAATCGCGCCGGGAGCAATTTTGTCATTTTTCGCGACGTAGTCGGAATGGGCTCAAATTTGACAGGTTGATCGGAAACAAAAACGACGCCGGGGCAATTACGTCATTTTTACGAAGGTGTCCGAATGGGCTCAAATTTGACCGGTTGATCGGAAACAAAAATCGATCCGGGGGGAATTTCGTCATTTTTCGCGATGGAGTCGGAATGGGCTCAAATTTGACAGGTTGACCAGGAACAAAAATCGCGCCGGGGGCAATTTCGTCATTTTTCGCGACTGAGTCGGAATGGGCTCAAATTTGACAGGTTGACCGGGAGCAAAAATATCGCCGGGGGCAATTTCGTCATTTTTCGCGACGGTGTCGGAATGGGCTCAAATTTGACTGGTTGATCTGAAACAAAAATAGCGCCGGGGGCAATTTCGTCATTTTTCGCGACTGAGTCGGAATGGGCTCAAATTTGACAGGTTGATCGGAAACAAAAATCGATCCCAGGGGAATTTCGTCATTTTTCGCGACGATGTCGGAATGGGCTCAAGTTTGACAGGTTGATGGGGAACAAAAATCGCGCCAGGGGCAATTTCGTCATTTTTCGAGACGGTGTCGGAATGGGCTCAAATTTGACAGGTTGATTGGGATCAAAAATCGCGCCAGGGGCAATTTCGTCATTTTTCTTGACGGTGTCGGAATGGGCTCAAATTTGAGAGGTTGATCGGAAACAAAAATCGTGCCTGAGGCAATTTTGTCATTTTTCGCGACGGTGTCGGATTGGGCTCAAATTCGACAGGTTGATCGTAAACAAAAATCGCAACGGGAGCAATTTTATTCATTTTTCGCGACGGAGTCGGAATGGGCTCGAATTTGACAGGTTGATCGGAAACAAAAACCACGCCAGGGAAAATTACATCATTTTTACGAAGGTGTCCGAATGGGCTCAAATTTGACAGGTTGATCGGAAACAAAAATCGATCCGGGGGGGATTTCGTCATTTTTCGCAACGGAGTCGGAATGGGCTCAAATTTGACAGGTTGATCGGGAACAAAAATCTCGCCAAGGGCAATTTCGTCATTTTTCGCGACGGCGTCGGAGTGGGCTCAAATTTGACAGGTTGATCGAAAATAAAAATCGGGCCGAGGGCAATTTCGTCTTTTTTCGCGACGGAGCCGGAATGGGCTCAAATTTGACAGGTTGAACGGAAACAGAAATCGATCCGGGCGCGATTTCGTCATTTTTCGCGACGAAGTCGGAATGGGCTCAAATTTGACCTGTTGATCGAAAACAAAAACCGCGCAAGAGGCAATTTCGTAATTTTTCGCGACGGAGTCAGAATGGGCTCAAATTTGACAAGATGATCGTGAGCAAAAATAGCGCTAGGGACAATTTCGTCATTTTTCGCGACGGTGTCGGAATTGGCTCTAATTTGACAAATTGATCGAAAACAAAAATCACGCCTGGGGCAATTTCGTCATTTTTCTCGACGGTGTCGGATTGGGCTCAAATTCGACTGGTTGATGGTAAACAAAAATCGCGCCGGGAGCAATTTTGTCATTTTTCGCGACGTAGTCGGAATGGGCTCAAATTTGACAGGTTGATTTGAAACAAAAACCACGCCAGGGGCAATTACGTCATTTTTACGAAGGTGTCCGAATGGGCTCAAATTTGACTGGTTGATCGGAAACAAAAATCGATCCGGGGGGAATTTCGACATTTTTCGCGACGGAGTCGGAATGGGCTCAAATTTGACAGGTTGATCGGGAAAAAAAATCTCGCCGGGGGCAATTTCGTCATTTTTCACGACGGTGTCGGAATGGGCTCAAATTTGACTTGTTGATCGGAAACAAAAATCGTGCAAGAGGAAATTTCGGAATTTTTTGCGACGGAGTCAGAATGGGCTCAAATTTGACAGGATGGTCTTGAACAAAAATCGATCCGGGGGGAATTTCAACATTTTTCGTGACGGAGTCGAAATGGGCTCAAATTTGACAGGTTGATCGGGAACAAAAATCTCGCCGGGGGCAATTTCGTCATTTTTCGCGACGGTGTCGGAATGGGCTCAAATTTGACAGGTTGATCGAAAATAAAAATCGGGCCAGGGGCAATTTCGTCATTTTTCGCGACGGAATCGGAATGGGCTCAAATTTGACCGGTTGAACGGAAACAGAAATCGATTCGGGGGCGTTCAATTCTTCCTACGCCGACTCTCCAAGCATTCCAAAAATGCAAGTGCTCATTCTTTCGAAAAATAGCCGAAATCCCTCATACGTCACGACGAAGTCATGAGTTCAATCCAAAACGGTCGTTACATTTCCGAAAAGTGCTTATGGGCCCGAAACGGACACCGTGTGCAAAAGTTACCCTCAATTCTTCGTACGACGACTCTCCAAGCGTTCCAAATATGCAAGTGCTCATTCTTTAAAAATGGCAGAAATCCCTCATACGTCACCATGAAGTCATGAGTTCAATCCAAAATGGTCGCTACATTTTCGAAAAGTACTTATGGGCCTAAAACGGACACCATGTGCAAAAGTTACGCTCAATTCTTCCTACGCCGACTCTCCAAGCATTCTAAATATGCAAGTGCTCATTCTTTCAAAAAATGGCAGAAATCCCTCATACGTCACGACGAAGTCATGAGTTCAATCCAAAACGATCGCTACATTTCCGAAAAGTACTTATGGGCCCAAAACGGACATCGTGTGCAAAAGTTACGCTAAATTCTTCATACGCCGACTCTCCAAGCGTTCCAAAAATGCAAGTGCACATTCTTTAAAAAATGGCAAAAATCCCTCATACGTCATGCCGAAGTCATGAGTTCAATCCAAAACGATCGCTACATTTTCGAAAAGTACTTATGGGCCCAAAACGGACATCGTGTGCAAAAGTTACGCTCAATTCTTCGTACGTCGACTCTCCAAGCGTTCCAAAATTGCAAGGGCTCATTCTTTCGAAAAATAGCCACAATCCCTCATATGTTACGACGAAGTCATGAGTTCAGTCCAAAACGGTCGCTATATTTTTGAAAAGTACATATGGGCCAAAAACGGACACCGTGTGCAAAAGTTACGCTCAATTCTTCGTACGCCGACTATCCAAGCGTTCCCTACATGCAAGTGCTCATTCTTTCAAAAAATGCCCGAAATCCCTCATACATCATGACGAAGTGGTGAGTTCAATCTAAAACGGTCGCTACATTTCCAAAAAGTATTTATGGGCCCAAAACGGGCACCGTGAGCAAAAGTTACGCTTAATTCTTCGTACACCGACTCTCCAAGCGTTCCGAATATGCTAGTGCTCATTCTTTAGAAAAATGGCCAAAATCCCTCATACGTCATGATGAAGTCATGAGTTCAATCCAAAACGGTCACTACATTTTTGAAAAGTATTTATGGGCCCAAAACGAACACCGTGTGTAAAAGTTATGCTCAATTCTTCCTACGCCGACTCTCCAAGCATTCCAAAAATGCAAGTGCTTATTCTTTCGAAAAATGGTCGAAATCCCTCATACGTCACGATGAAGTCATGAGTTCAATCCAAAACGGTCGTTACATTTCCGAAAAGTGCTTATGGGCCTGAAACGGACACCGTGTGCAAAAGTTACCCTCAATTCTTCGTACGACAACTCTCCAAGCGTTCCAAATATGCAAGTGCTCATTCTTTAAAAATGGCAGAAATCCCTCATACGTCACGATGAAGTCATGAGTTCAATCCAAAATGGTCGCTACATTTTCGAAAAGTACTTATGGGCCCAAAATGGACACCGTGTGCAAAAGTTACGCTCAATTCTTCGTACGCCGACTCTCCAAGCATTCCAAATATGCAAGTGCTCATTCTTTAGAAAAATGGCCGAAATCCGTCATATGTCACGACGAAGTCATGAGTTCAATCCAAAACGGTCGCTACATTTCCGAAAAGTACTTATGGGCCCAAAACGGACACCGTGTGCAAAAGTTACGTTCAATTCTTCGTACCCCAACTCTCCAAGCGTTCCAAAATTGCAAGGGCTCATTCTCTCGAAAAATGGCCAAAATCCCTCATGCGTCACGATGAAGTCATGAGTTCAGTCCAAAACAGTCGCTATATTTTCAAAAAGTACTTATGGGCCAAAAACGGACACTGTGTGCAAAAGTTACTCTCAATTTTTCGTACGCCAACTATCCAAGCGTTCCAAACTTGCAAGTGCTCATTCTTTTGAAAAATTGCCAAAATCCCTCATACATCATGATGAAGTGGTGAGTTCAATCTAAAACGGTCGCAACATTTCCAAAAAGTATTTATGGGCCCAAAACGGACACCGTGTGCAAAAGTTACGCTCAATTCTTCATACGCCGACTCTTCAAGCGTTTCGAATATGCTAGTGCTCATTCTTTAGAAAAATGGCCAAAATCCCTCATACGTCACTACGAAGTCATGAGTTCATTTCAAAACGGATGCTACATTTCCGAAAAGTACTTATGGGCCCAAAACGGACACCGTGTGTGAAAGTTGCGCTCAATTCTTCTTACGCCGACTTTCCAAGCGTTCCAAAAATGCAAGGGCTCATTCTTTCGAAAAATGGCCGAAATCCCTCATACATCACGGCGAAGTCATGAGTTCAATCCAAAACGGTCGCTACATTTTCGAAAAGTACTTATGGGCCCAAAACAGACACCACGTGCAATAGTTACGCTCAATTCTTCGTACGCCGACTCTCCAAGCATTCCAAAAATGCAAGTGCACATTCTTGAAAAAAATGGCAGAAATCCCTCAACGTCACGCCGAAGTCATGAGTTCAATCCAAAACGGTCGCTACATTTTCGAAGAGTACTTATGGGCCCAAAACGGACACTGTGCGCAAAAGTTACGCTCAATTCTTCGTACGCCAACTCTCCAAGCGTTCCAAAAAGGCAAGGGTTCATTCTTTCGAAAAATGGGCAAAATCCCTCATACGTTACGACGAAGTCATGAGTTCAGTCCAAAATTGTCGCTATATTTTCAAAAAGTACTTATGGGCCAAAAACGGACACCGTGTGCAAAAGTTACGCTCAATTCTTCGTATGCCGACTACCCAAGCGTTCCAAGCATGCTTGTGCTCATTCTTTCAAAAAATGGCCGAAATCCATCATACATCATGACGACACGGTGAGTTCAATCTGAAACAGTGGCTACATTTCCAAAAAGTATTTATGGGCCCAAAACGGACACCTTGTGCAAAAGTAACGCTCAACTCTTCGTACGCCGACTATCCAAGCGTTCCAAACATGCAAGTGCTCATTCTTTTGAAAAATGGGTGAAATCCCTCATACATCACTGCGAAGCGGCGAGTACAATACAAAATGGTCGCTACATTTTCGAAAAATTACTTATGGGCCCAAATCGGACACCGTGTGCAAAAGTTACGCTCAATTCTTCGTACGCCGACTCTCCAAGCGTTCTGAATATGTAAGTGCTCATTCTTCAGAAAAATGGCTGAAATCCCTCATACGTCACGATGAAGTCATGAGTTCAGTCCAGAACGGTCGCTATATTTTCGAAAAGTACTTATGAGCCAAAAATGGACACCGTGTTCAAAAGTTATGCTCAATTCTTCGTACGCCAACTATCCAAGCGTTCCAAACATGCAAGTGCTTATTCTTTCGAAAAATGGCCAA
>NW_019265901.1:0-8900 GCF_002742605.1 Olea europaea var. sylvestris | reverse complement strand
TCGGGTTCTTCAAAGAAGTAGAGATGAGGGTGAGATTTTTCCATTCCTTAAAGCTAAAATTACTTCACCACAGTAAAACACAACGACCAAATATCATACTTACATAATATTTGCTCAAGATTCCGTCGGAGAAGAAGGCATCAACGACGGGCAATTTTGCTGCGTACAGAGGGCTTCAATCTTGCGGCTATAAAAAAATTTCTCACGACCGTGCAATTAACTTAGTGTGGAAAACAAAATCATAGAGATGATCACTAGATTAAGCATCATCTTCTCAATATTGTAGAGTGCAGCCTCAGATCTCCTCGCATTAGTCGATTCATTAAAGAGGGTTTTCTGCATTTGGGGCAACTGAAAGTGGAATAATGCGAAGGTTTCTTCAATTTGGGCCGGTTCAAGACACTTGACCCATTAAGTTATTTTCTTTGCCACGTCACCGTGTAAACCTGCAAGTAAACAGGCGTGCACGTATAGCGGGATTCAGATAGAAAAATAGATGAGAAGATGAAAATGATTAGGGTTTGAGAGTGAAAATTGGGGACATTGGCACACTAAAATCTTCTAGCATATAAACTCAAAATATTTTCTTACTTTTAATAATGTATTCTTCAAAAAATCACTGTTTAAAACAATGTTTTTCCACAAAATTGGCCGTAAAATAGGGGCTAAGTTTACTCCTTTCACCAAACCCAAACCATTTCAGCCCCAATGTTTGCTTTCAATTTGACGTATCAATCAATCCAAATTGAACATGGCTATCAAGACTTTACCTCGGCCCAATATTCGAGAGCCCAAGGTCAAAATATCTGCATAAAATGGCCCAACATCTGCTCCTATAAATTCTTGAGGAAATTAGGCCCCTTATTTAAAAATAAAAAATAAAAATAACAAATTAGATTTATACCCTAAAAAGATTAAAAGATTCTCCCTATCGTATTTAGCCCTAGTTTGGCCCCCATTTTTTAAAATGAAAATGGGTGAAATAAAATTTTTTTTTTTGAAAAATGAGTGGTTGAAAAGGAAAGAAAAATTTTCGATTTACGTGTAATATTATTTTATGAAAAATAGCGTGATTGAAAATAAAATAGAGAAAAATTAAATGGAATGAAATGGGGGCCAAACGAGGGCTTAATTCGTTCATTTCCTTCCTCCATATCAAAATCGACATCCACAAATCCTGCCCCAGTCAACACCAGAACCTCAACCACCACACCCTCATCTCCGTTTTTCTTAACATCATCTCCAATTTTCTATCTTTGACCTAGATTTCATCAATTCCTCTTTCTTCCAGTTCCTCATATGCTTTCTTATACGTTTTCTCTGTCTATTTCTTGCTACGGTGGTGGTGGCGATAGTGCTTTTGATGTTTGGAAGGCTCCTCAGAGTCTTCAGGAGAAATTGAGCAATGGTGATTGTGCTGCATGGGTTCATCTCTGCCTCTCTTTCCCTCAACTGTGATTGCCACAACTTTGCTGTCATATACTCTCTCTCCTAGTGGTCCAAGTATTTATGGAGCAAGGATGAGGATGATGTGCTCTAACTCGAGTAAAGCCCACCAATTTCAGGATCAAGATAATGATTTCGAAGAAATGTGGGAAAGGGGCTGAATATTGGGAGTTTAGGTAGTGGATTGTATGAAGTCTGTGCAAGCTGGCATGGATAGCGTGACACTGGAATTCAATCGTTCATAGGGATTTGAACTTTAAAGCCTTCAAATATCATAATCTTGATGGGTGGGTTTCTCTAAGCTTGCTGTATTTTAACAAATTTATGACAATAAAGTATATGAATGTACATGTAAGAGTTTTTTGATTCAAGGAATCAAAATTATGTTATGTAAACAGAACCTTCCATTTAGATGCTCTTCCTTATAATTTGCAAAAATATACAATATCGAAGTGGTGCTGTAATTGATGAATTCTAGAGAGAAGTTCTTACTTACAAGCAGTGGGGAAATACTATATAGATCTTGTGTTCCAAGGATTTCAACTTGTTTCACCCTTTCTTGATTGAGCATTGAATTCGTATAAGATTGACTTTAGTGAAGGTTAATGGGTTGGCCAAGTGGGTAGATGACGATTGCAGTGAATAACTTAAAGATGCTTAGCATTTCAATTGGTGTTTTATCGGTGAATTGACTTGAAAATGCTAGGCGCTAAATGGAGAAAAAGAAGTGATTATTGTTGTGTCACCCTTTGATTGATTGATCGATTTATTTTATTGAATTGAACCCAATGTTTTAATTTGTGCTTTGTCTCATTTTTGGGTGTTTGTAATATTTTTGAATTTTTGTCATTTTTTTAGTGTCTGTCGCCCTTTTCTTCCTTGAATTTTCTGTTAGTTCTTTTGAGTAACAAACATCACTTTTTTTTAATGAAAGTGACATAATTGTCACTTTTTAATAAAAAAAAAAAAGCGACACTGTTGCACTTGATTTGGCAAGGTATTTTATCATTTTTTTATATATTATTCTTAAAATATTTGTCATTTTTTTGAGTAACAGATATAACTTTTTAATAAAAGAGACATTATAAGTGACATTTAAAGTGATATTGTGTCACTTTTTAATAAAAAAAGTGATATTAAAAAGTGACCACCGTGTCACTTTCTTTAATTTTTGTCATTTTTTTTAGTAATTGTAACTTTTCTTTTTTAATTTTGTTACTTTTCTTTTAATATTTGAAGAGATGTAAATGAGCCGGGTCGAGACGGCTCGCGAGCTTAAAGTTTTGGCTCGGGCTCGGTCCGGTTAAAATGGCCAAACTTTTTTGTGGGCTTGAGTTGCTCAGCCAAAAAAATACAGGCTTTGCTCGGCCAAAAAAAATAGGCTAGGCTCGAGCCGGGCTGACTCATTTTCTCCCCCTTTTTTTTCCCTCTAAATTGCTGCCTTAAAAGGCAGCAGTTTTGCTACCTTCAGACTCAAAATTTTAATTTTTTTTTAAAAAACTCGCGAGCTCAGGGGCCGGCTCAGGCAAAGCCTGTGTCCCCAAAATGGGGCTCGGGTCTACCGAACCCCGAACCGAGGCACGGGCGGCTCGAGCCAGCGAGCCCGATTGCCATCCCTAAGTATTTGTCACTTTTCTCAGTTGCATTTTTTAAATTTCTATCATTTTTTTAATGGCAAACATCACCTTTCAATAAAAGTGACATTGTATGTCATTTTTTAATTAAAAAAAATGATACTAAACTTTTACAAGTGACATAGTATCAATTTTTAAGAAAAAGAGATACAATTTTTATAAAAAAAAGTGACACTTTGCTGCTTTTTAAATTTTACACAGTATTTTTTATTTTTAGAAAATATGATTTTTCAAAAGATCTTTAATTTTATGAGTATTTTTGTAAGTTGCCCTAAATTCTAACCCACTACGCCCAATCAATTATATAATCGTTAATCAAAAGCGTTTCTACTACTTATAAATTTGATATATTTGTTTAAAAAATAATTGTGACATTTAATTTTAAATCAATTTAACGTTCAATATCTTATAGATATTAAATGATTATAATAAACCTTCCCATGTTATTGGTGAACTTTATTATAGGGATGACCATTATTTGTCAAATACTTGTCTCAAATTTACTATCGGAGGAACGGTTTCAATCATAGAGAGAGAGAAAAATAAAATAAAAAATTAGAGAATAGGGTGTTGGAACAATCTCTAATCAAACCAGCTGACGCTCTCGTCCGGCATCTAAAAAGGTCCGCCCTTTCATTTCTTCTTTATTACTTCCATCGGTAATTATAATTAGCATTTCAATTTTTCTGTTTTCAAGAAGTCAAGAATAGTTTTGAAGATCTTAACTTTGTTTTGCTCAGCTATAAATTTGTACGGCTACTGAAAATTTGAAATTTTATTTCTTTTTTGTTCCAATGAAGTATATGTATTTTTTTTTATAAAGTATTTTGAGTATTATTTCTTTTCTGGAGTTATATGTGATTCTAGAAATTTCTATGTTTTTATTGGATTGTCCAACTGTGAAGCTGTGATGTTTGAAAACTGTTCGACAAAATGCGTGAAATGAAAACAGCTACATTTTCAATTAAATGCGTGATTAAATCTACAGTTTACAAGATGCTACATGCTACTTAAAACGTGAAAATAGGGAGAAGATTATCAATATGGTGGGGTATGGAGGAGTCTCCGAGCATCAATCTCGCAACATTCTATGCTGCTTTTATTTTTTTAATTTTTTTTAATGTCTATTTTGTCTCTCTTTACATTTTTTTTTTTTTAGGTGGGGGTGGGCAGGGAAAGTTATGGATGATGCATAAATCATTTTTATTGCTGAATAGATGTTGTCAATACGAGGACATGAAGTACATGTTTGGTGCATATCCTTGCTTTTCGGCAAGGGAAAAGTCTTCAACAAGTCGAAATAAAATACTTGGAATTGACTAATAAATGAAATTAAGTCTGTACAATAGACTAAATTGTTGCAATTTTCTAATCTCTCTTGCCAAGATCAGAAATAATGTCTTTCCTGAGCCTATGAGACTACTGATTTATTTTATTTCCGTTCTTCCAGTATTGGATAGTACATGACTGTACAATGGACATATTCGTAGCTTCACTTTAAGGGAAAAGTCTTCAACAAGTCGAAATAAAATACTTGGAATTGACTAATAAATGAAATTAAGTCTGTACAATAGACTAAATTGTAGCAATTTTCTAATCTCTCTTGCCAAGATCAGAAATAATGTCTTTCCTGAGCCTATGAGACTACTGATTTATTTTATTTCCGTTCTTCCAGTATTGGATAGTACATGACTGTACAATGGACATATTCGTAGCTTCACTTTTATCCTTTTAATGTGGTCCAGTATTGTATGGTGCAGCTTAGTGAAAAGCCATTCTAAGGGTACACATGACATTTGGTAAACTCAATTAAATAGGATGCCTAAAGCCTAGGGAATAGAGGGGTTTGCATCGCAGATGGGCACCCAACTAGCACGTAGAGATCTGTGAGCATTTTCCCGGAAATTGGATATGGCACGAACGTTGCCTTACTGTTGCCATGTCATGGCTGAAGGCATGCACGATACTCGGTGTTTATTGTGAATTCGGGAATCAACACAGCGACATCTGTGCCTTAACCAATTTCCCAGAAAGGATGCTCACAAAATCCATGGTGGTTATAAAGGGTGTAAATATAATTACTTGGCAACATTTCTTAAATTTTTATTCAAACTTGTTCGTTCCTTGGTATGAATTTACCTCTGTCAAATGTTTGAACCATTTGATTATCTTAAAAATTCTTAGTGTAGGGGCGGACTTGCTTGAAGCCGGCCCAACAAGGGTAGCCCTATATAGAAATTCTTTTGGGAAGAAATCACATCTCAGCTATCAAGTATGCAACAAAGCAATTCCCAGACATTAAGTTTCAAAATTCAAAAGTCAGGTTTCTATTTTAATTTTAAATAATAATATTATCAAATTAAATTAATCTATTTACACCAATTTCACTGAACAATCGCTCCTACCCAATTTGTCGACGACTTCTTCGACTGCAAACTGAACTTCGTCGACCGATCATCTTCATCATTCACGACTCAGTAGGTATAATTTAAAACTTAAAATTGAAAAACAGCTCCTCATGTAATTTACAGAATACTTACTTAAGCAAATAACTTCAATTCTCACTGTCGAAATCTTATTAATTGAATTTTTAACTAATTCGAATAACTGAGGTCGGAGAATTTAATTGCATGTAACCAGATCTCTTGGATTTATAACATGTGACCTGAGCCAATGGTCTGTGACCAAATCTTTTGAATTCATGACTTGTGACCTATGCATTTAACATGACTTATGACCTAATTCAATGGCATGTGACCAAATTTTTTGAATTTGTAACTTGTGCCCTGTTGCATATGATAGTGACTTGATCCAATGGCAGGTGAACAAATCTCTTAGACCTATGACCTGATCTAGTGGTTTGTTATCAAATTTCTTAAAACAGTGACATGTGCATTTTGATAAGTGATCTGTGCACTTTGATAGGTTACATATTCAAGAGATTTGGTCACAAATACTCAATCGATTGTGCCTACACACCGCCACCATCACCACCTATGGGCATTGATCCACCGCCAACATTCCACCATAACCACCACCATAACACTCCACCACACCCACCGCTATCTCACTACCGCCATCACCAATAAGAACCACACAACCATGTAAATCACCAATGCCAAAACATCACGAAAACCACTTTCAACCACCACTTAGAGCCCTTTTCTAAAATTAACTAGCTCCACTGTCAAATCTTGTAAGAAAAGCTGCCCTTAAAGCTCCAAATTTTCAATCCCTTTACAACACAAAAATCTGTGCCCCATTTGACAGCAGCCCCCAAATCATGAAACAATCAAACACTTATTTTGGTTAAATAAAGAATAAATAACCTTTCGGACATTATTTACAAAATTAATTTCCCTAAAAATCATACTCAAATTCCTCTTCAGCTTCCGACTTCTGATCTCGACATTACCGACGTGGGCCATCTTCCTCAATGTCTTTAGATTATTCTCATCGGGAAACACCAATATTTTCCGATGGATCCAACTTTTATCACCACTCTTGGGCAGTGTGGAGGAGGCTCTGATGGCCAATACAACCATTTCCTTCTCCTTCAGTTGGCTCCGATGGTGATCTGACGTTGCTGTGCACGACCTTGCTGGCTGGAGCTTCGGTGATGACGGTGCAAGACTAGGAGAGTAAGAGATGACAGAGAGTGGGAGCGAGAGATAAAGATGAGAGAGATTAATTTTCATTTCGATTAATACCTGATATATGTTCAAGTAGACTTAAAACTCTATTTTAGAATTGTCATCTTTAAATACCTACCGTGGTGTAATTTCCACAATTCTTTTTGTTTTTTATTATTATATGGTTAGCTGAGTGAAAAATAGATCTAGCTTAGCCGATGAAAAACCCATTGAACCACTGCGCTAGGCCCAATGCAAATGTCTCATATCTCCACTTTCTTAATTTCCCAACCCACCCTCAACCAGACTACCGATCTTCACTCTAAATCCGACTCCCCTTCACCATTTCACCTGTTTGCCTCGTCTAGCCGCAGCCAGCAGTCCTCTATAGCCACGACTGATGTCAATGATTTCTTCTTACTCCAGGCTTTTGCTCTAGCCAACAGCTGCAGCATTTTAGGTGAATGATGTAAAACCAATTAATTGTGGCCCATGTAATATTATTAAATAATTAATTAAAGTGGTTTATATTTCTTAAGTCCAATGTGCCCATTTGAGAAGTGGCAGTTTAATAATCGTCCACTTTAATAAAAAGTAGGTAGTTTTATAGCACATAAGAAACTGCCCCACTCTGCCTATAAACGTGAGTGAAATTCATCAATTAATTCATTCAATTACAGATATGAAAAGTGAAAGAACAATTTTTTTAATTTAGCAGTTTCTTTTTTTGCAGATTTAAAATTCTTAATTATTACCATGGATCAAGGTATGTTTTTTGATCAATTAAATTCATATGTGAAAATCATGAATTCTAAAGGTCTTGGTGTTAGGGTTTAATTTCTTACAAATGATGAATGGGCCTTTTTTTTGTTTTTTAATTTGCCTCCAGGCTCCGCTGCTCCATTTCTTTGAAATTTAGTTTGAGCACCTTCTTTTAGTTCATTTATTAATTTTTTTTGTATTTCTTCTGCTCAGCAGAAAATTTTTGAATTTAAAATTCTGTAATTCCAAGCTTATTTTATATTTCTTTTCCCTCAAGGCCATGCTGATCCACTTCTTTAAGATTTAGTTTGAGCGCCTTGATTTTAGTTCTTTTTTTTTTCTTTTTTTTTGTTTCTCGTGCTAGGATGAAAATTTGTTTTTGAATAAAGATTTCAGTAATCCCAAGCTCTGAAAGTTGATTTATTGAAGTATAAAGATGGATTCTCGCAAAACTTAAATCTTCTAGGTATATTCTGAATCGATGGGTTGTGTGGATATGAAATTGAATAATTAGCTACATTTATTCAAGTGTAATGTTGAGATCTTCTTCCACTCCTCTTTAGTCTTTACTTTGTTGAGATATTGTGACGTAATCCGATAGTTTACCATAGAAGAATTTTTTTTGTATCCACTAATTTCTTAGTATAGGACTTGAGGTGGACTAGATGGGCAAAGCCAAAAGGGGCCTAAAATCACACTTAGATATAGAATTTCATTAAAAATTAGAAGTATAAATACATTTTCTGGCTGAGAGCACAAGAAAATGCAAAAATATCCAAAGATGAACTAAAAATATGTTGACAATGTAAATCATGTGCGATCATCAATTGTTCATGAAGTTTAAGAATCTAATGATCTGGTTGTCATTTTTGTTGCATATGTTTGAGATATGATATATCTTCGTCGGCTTCTTTGTTTTTTAATCTTTGTTTTATATTTTGGGAAATTTATGCAGTCTTTTAGTAAAAATAGTTTAGTTACTTCATAGCTTGACGAACAAGTATTGTTGGTTTGTCCTGCTACATGCTTCTTCTTCTTCTCCATTTTTTTTTTTTGATGTGCGCTCACATGCACTATTCATCTTCTATGACGTATATGTTTTAATGTTATAACTTGTTCATTCAAGGAAAATAGTTACCATCTCTAACTTATGTCTTTCACCTCATATTTTCCTGAAATATATGAATTTTGTTCATATGTTTTCCTTTTTATATTGAGTAATACTATTCATAGTCGTTCACTGCGATAGTCGTCCTACGTGGCATATACATGGCAGGTGATTATTTAATACATTAATGTGGTAGTTTTTTTATTCATTAATGTATCAAATAACCACCTGTCATATGTATGCCACGTACGGCGACTGCTGCAGTGAGCGTCGACTGTAAATAACATTATTCTTTTATATTTCACCCCCCTCCCCCCC
>NW_019265900.1:0-8901 GCF_002742605.1 Olea europaea var. sylvestris | reverse complement strand
TGCCCCCGGCGCGGTTTTTGTGTCTGATCAACCTGTCAAATTTTAGCACATTCCGACTCCGTCGTGAAAAATGACTAAATTGCCGTTGTGGCGATTTTTGTTTCCGATCAACCTGTCAAATTTTATCCCATTCCGACACTGTCGTGAAAAATGACGAAATTGCCTCTGGCGCGATTTTTGCTTCCGATCAACCAGCCAAATTTCATGCCATTCCGACACCATCGCGAAAAATGACTAAATTGCCCCTGGCGCGGTTTTTGTTTCAGATCAACATGTCAAATTTGAGCCAATTCCGACTTCGTCGCGAAAAATGACGAAATTGCCCCTGGCGCTGTTTTTGTTTTCGATCAACTTGTCAAATTTTAGCCCATTCCGACTCCGTCGCGAAAAATGACTAAATTGCCCCAGGGGCGGTTTTTGTTTCCAATCAACGTGTCAAATTTTAGCCCATTCCGACACCGTCGCTAAAAATGACGAAATTGCCTAGGCGTGATTTTTGCTTCCCATCAACCAGCCAAATTTCAGCCCATTCCGACACCGACGCGAAAAATTACGAAATTGCCCCAGGCGCGATTTTTGTTTCCGATCAACCCGCCAAATTTTAGCCCATTTCGACACAGTCGCGAAAAATGACGAAATTGCCTCCGGCGCGATTTTTGCTTCCGATCAACCAGCCAAATTTCATGCCATTCCGACACCATTGCGAAAAATGATAAAATTGCCCCTGGCGCGGTTTTTTTTCCAATCAACCTATCAAATTTTAGCCCATTCCAACACAGTAGCGAAAAATGACGAAATTGCCCTGGCGCGATTTTTGTTTCCGATCAACCTGTCAAATTTCAGCCCATTCCGACACAATCGCGAAAAATGACGAAATTGCCCCAGGCGCGGTTTTTGTGTCTGATCAACCTGTCAAATTTTAGCACATTCCGACTCCGTCGCGAAAAATGACTAAATAGCCGTTGTGGCGATTTTTGTTTCCGATCAACCTGTCAAATTTTAGCCCATTCCGACACCGTCGCTAAAAATGACGAAATTGCCTCGGCGTGATTTTGGCTTCCCATCAACCAGCCAAATTTCAGCCCATTCCGACACCGTCGCGAAAAATTACGAAATTGCCCCTGGCGCCGTTTTTATTTCCGATCAACCCGCCAAATTTTAGCCCATTCCGACACTGTCGCGAAAAATGACGAAATTGCCTCCGGCGCGATTTTTGCTTCCGATCAACCAGCCAAATTTCATGCCATTCCGACACCATTGCGAAAAATGATAAAATTGCCCCTGGCGCGGTTTTTTTTCCAATCAACCTATCAAATTTTAGCCCATTCCGAAACAGTAGCGAAAAATGACGAAATTGCCCCGGCGCGATTTTTGTTTCCAATCAACCTGTCAAATTTCAGTCCATTCCGACACAATCGCGAAAAATGACGAAATTGCCCCCGGCGCGATTTTTGTGTCTGATCAACCTATCAAATTTTAGCACATTCCGACTCCGTCGCGAAAAATGACTAAATTGCCGTTGTGGCGACTTTTGTTTCCGATCAACCAGTCAAATTTCAGCCCATTCCGACACCGTCGCGAAAAATGACGAAATTGCCCTCAGCGCGGTTTTTGTTTCCAGTCAACCTGCAAAATTTCCGCCCATTCCGACACCGTCGTGAAAAATGACGAAATCGCCCCTGGCGCGATTTCTGTTTCCGATCAACCTATCAAATTTGATCCCTTTCCGACTCCGTCGCGAAAAATAAATAAATTGCCCCTGGCGCGATTTTTCTTTCAGATCAACATGTCAAATTTGAGCCAATTCCGACTCCGTCGCGAAAAATGACGAAATTACCCCTGGCGCTGTTTTTGTTTTCGATCAACTTGTCAAATTTTAGCCCATTCCGACTCCGTCGCGAAAAATGACTAAATTGCCCCTGGGGCGGTTTTTGTTTCCAATCAACGTGTCAAATTTTAGCCCATTCCGACACCGTCGCTAAAAATGACGAAATTGCCTCGGCGTGATTTTTGCTTCCCATCAACCAGCCAAATTTCAGCCCATTCCGACAGCGTCGCGAAAAATTACGAAATTGCCCCTGGCGCGGTTTTTGTTTCCGATCAACCTGCCAAATTTTAGCCCATTCCGACACTGTCGCGAAAAATGACGAAATTGCCTCCGGCGCGATTTTTGCTTCCGATCAACCAGCCAAATTTCATGCCATTCCGACACCGTTGCGAAAAATGACAAAATTGCCCCTGGTGCGGTTTTTTTTCCAATCATCCTATCAAATTTTAGCCCATTCCGACACAGTAGCGAAAAATGACGAAATTGCCCCGGCGCAATTTTTGTTTCCGATCAACCTTTCAAATTTTAGCAAATTCCGACACCATCGCGAAAAATGACGAAATTTCCCCCGGCGCGATTTTTGTGTCCGATCGACCTGTCAAATTTTTTCCCATTCCGACACCGTCGCGAAAAATTACGAAATTACCCCTGGCGCGGTTTTTGTTTACGATCAACCTGCCAAATTTTAGCCCATTCCGACACTGTCGCGAAAAATGACGAAATTGCCCCCAGCGGGATTTTTGCTTCCGATCAACCAGCCAAATTTCAGGCCATTACGACACCGTTGCGAAAAATGATAAAATTACCCCTGGCGCGATTTTTTTTCCAATCAACCTATCAAATTTTAGCCCATTCCGACACAGTAGCGAAAAATGACGAAATTGCCACGGCGCGATTTTTGTTTCCGATCAACCTGTCGAATTCTAGCCCATTCCGACACCGTCGCGAAAAATGACGAAATTACCCCTGGCACGATTTTTGTTTCCGATCAACCTGTCAAATTTTAGCCCATTTCGACATCGTAACGAAAAATTACGAAATTACCCCTGGATCTGTTTTTGTTTCCGATCAACCTTCAAAATTTTAGCCATTCCGACACCGTCGCGAAAAATGACTTAATTGCCCCTGGCGCGGTTTTTGTTTCCAATCACCCTGTCAAATTTTAGCCCATTCCGACTCCGTCGTGAAAAATGACTAAATTGCCCTTGGGGCGATTTTTGTTTCCGATCAACGTGTCAAATTTTAGCCCATTCCGACACCGTCGCGAAAAATGAAAAAATTGCCCCCAACTCGATTTTTGCTTCCCATCAACCAGCCAAATTTCAGCCCATTCCGACACCGTTGAGAAAAATGACGAAATTGCCCCCGGCGCGATTTTTGCTTCCAATCAACAAGCCAAATTTCAAGCCATTCCGACTCCGTTACGAAAAATGACGAAATTGCCCCTGGCGCGGTTTTTTTCCAGATCAACCTATCAAATTTTAGCCCATTCCGACACAATCGCAAAAAATGACGAAGTTGCCCCGGCGCGATTTTTGTTTCCGATCAACCTGTCGAATTTTAGCCCATTCCGACACAATCGCAAAAAATGACGAAGTTGCCCCGGCGCGATTTTTGTTTCCGATCAACCTGTCAAATTGTAGTCCATTCCGACTCCGTCGCGAAAAATGACTAAATTGTCCCTGGGCGGTTTTTGTTTCCGATCAACCTGTCGAATTTTAGCCCATTCCGACACCGTCAAGAAAAATGACGAAACTGACCCCGGCGCGATTTTTGTTTCCAATCAACCTGTCAAATTTTAGCCCATTTCGACACCGTCGCGAAAAACATCAAAATTGCCCTCGACATGATTTTTGTTTACGATCAACCTATTAAATTTGAGCCCATTCCGACACCGTCACGAAAAATGACGAACTTGCACCTGGTCCGATTTTTGTTTCCGATCAACCTGTCAAATTCAAGCCCATTTCGACACCATCGCGAAAAATGACGAAATTGTCCCTGGCACGATTTTTGTTTCCGATAAACCTGTCGAATTTTAGCACATTCCAATACCGTCACGTAAAATGACGAAATTGCCCCCGGCGCGATTTTTGCTTCCAATCAACCAGCCAAATTTCAAGCCATTCTGACACCGTTGCGAAAAATGACGAAATTGCCCCCAGCGCGATTATTTCTTCCCGTCAACCAGTCGAATTTCAGCCCATTTCGACACCGTCGCGAAAAATGACGAAATTGCCCTCAGCGCGATTTTTGTTTCCAGTCAACCTGCAAAATTTCCGCCCATTCCGACACCGTCGTGAAAAATGACGAAATCGCCCCTGGCGCGATTTTTGTTTCCGATCAACCTGTCAAATTTGATCCCTTTCCGACTCCGTCGCGAAAAATGACTAAATTGCCCCTGGCGCGGTTTTTGTTTCAGATCAACATGTCAAATTTGAACCAATTCCGACTCCGTCGCGAAAAATGACGAAATTACCCCTGGCGCTGTTTTTTGTTTTCGATCAACTTGTCAAATTTTAGCCCATTCCGACTCCGTCGCGAAAAATGACTAAATTGCCCATGGGGCGGTTTTTGTTTCCAATCAACGTGTCAAATTTTAGCCCATTCCGACACCGTCGCTAAAAATGACGAAATTGCCTTGGCGTGATTTTTGCTTCCCATCAACCAGCCAAATTTCAGCCCATTCCGATACCGTCGCGAAAAATTACGAAATTGCCCCTGGCGCGGTTTTTGTTTCCGATCAACCTGTCAAATTTTAGCCCATTCCGACACCGTCAATGACGAAATTGCCCCGGCGCGATTTTTGTTTCCGATCTAACAGTCAAATTTTAGCCCATTCCGACACCGTCAATGACGAAATTGCCCCGGCGCGATTTTTGTTTCCGATCTAACAGTCAAATTTTAGCCCATTCCGACACCGTCAATGACGAAATTGCCCCGGCGCGATTTTTGTTTCCGATCTAACAGTCAAATTTTAGCCCATTCCGACACCGTCAATGACGAAATTGCCCCGGCGCGATTTTTGTTTCCGATCAACCTGTCAAATTTCAGCCCATTCCGACACCATCGCGAAAAATGACGAAATTGCCCCCGGCCCAGTTTTTGTGTCCGATCAACCTGTCAAATTTTAGCACATTCCGACTCCGTCGCGAAAAATGACTAAATTGCCGTTGGGGCGGTTTTTGTTTCGGATCAACCTGTCAAATTTTAGCCCATTCCAACACCGTCGCGAAAAATTACGAAATTACCCCTGGCGCTGTTTTTGTTTCCGATCAACCTGCCAGATTTTAGCCCATTCCGACACTGTCGCGAAAAATGACGAAATTGCCCCCGGCGCAGTTTTTGTGTCCGATCAACCTGTCAAATTTTAGCACATTCCGAATCCGTCGCGAAAAATGACTAAATTGCCGTTGGGGCGGTTTTTGTTTCCGATCAACCTGTCAAATTTTAGTCCATTCCGACACCATCGCGAAAAAGCACGAAATTACCCCTGGCACTATTTTTGTTTCCGATCAACCAGCCAAATTTCAGCCCATTCTGACACCGTGGCGAAAAATGACGAAATTGCCCCCGGCGCGATTTTTGCTTCCAGTCAACCAGCCGAATTTTAGCCCATCCCGACACAGTCGCGAAAAATGACGAAATTGCCCCTGCTCGATTTTTGTTTCCGATCAACCTGTCAAATTTCAGCCCATTCCGACACCATCGCGAAAAATGACGAAATACTCCCAGGCATGATTTTTTGTTCCGATCAACAAGCCAAATTTCAGCCCATTCCGACACCGTCGCGAAAAATGACGAAATTACCCCCGGCGCGATTTTTGATTCCAGTCGACCAATCGAATTTTAGCCCATTCCGACACCGTCGCGAAAAATGACGAAATTGCCCCTGGCACAGTTTTTGTTTCCGATCAACCTGCCAAATTTTAGCCCATTCCGACCCCGTCGCAAAAAATGACTAAATTGGCCCTGGGGCGGTTTTTGTTTCCGATAAACCTGTCATATTTTAGCCCATTCCGACGCCGTCGCGTAAAATGACGAAATTGCCCCTGGCCCGATTTTTGTTTCCGATCAGCCTATCAAATTTTAGCCCATTTTGACTCCGTCGAGAAAAATGACGAAATTGCCCTTGGCACGATTTTTGTTTCTGATCAACCAGTCAAATTTTAGCCCATTCCGACACCGTCGCGAAAAATGACGAAATTGCCCCCAGCGCGATTTTTTCTTCCAGTCTACCAGTCGAATTTCAGCACATTCCTACACCGTCGCGAAAAATGACGAAATTGCCCTCAGCGTGGTTTTTGTTTCCAGTCAACCTGTAAAATTTCCGCCCATTCCGACTCCGTCGTGAAAAATGACGAAATCGCCCCTGGCGCGATTTTTGTTTCCGATCAGCCTGTCAAATTTGATCCCTTTCCGACTCCGTCGCGAAAAATGACTAAATTGCCCCTGGCGCGGTTTTTGTTTCAGATCAACATGCCAAATTTGAACCAATTCCGACTCCGTCGCGAAAAATGACGAAATTGCCCTTGGCGCTGTTTTTGTTTTCGATCAACTTGTCAAATTTTAGCCCATTCCGACTCCGTCGCGAAAAATGACTAAATTGCCCCTGGGGCGGTTTTTGTTTCCAATCAACGAGTCAAATATTAGCCCATTCCGACACCGTCGCTAAAAATGACGAAATTGCCTCGGCGTGATTTTTTCTTCCCATCAACCAACCAAATTTCAGCCCATTCCGACACCGTCGCGAAAAATTATGAAATTGCCCCTGGCGCGATTTTT
Organism: Olea europaea var. sylvestris; assembly: GCF_002742605.1. NCBI lineage: Eukaryota > Viridiplantae > Streptophyta > Magnoliopsida > Lamiales > Oleaceae > Olea > Olea europaea. Next base: position 2,288 of record NW_019265900.1, on the reverse strand, counting down.
GTTTCCGATCAACCTGCCAAATTTTAGCCCATTCCGACACTGTCGCGAAAAATGACGAAATTGCCTCCGGCGCGATTTTTGCTTCCGATCAACCCGCCAAATTTCATGCCATTCCGACACCGTTGCGAAAAATGACAAAATTGCTCCTGGAGCAGTTATTTTTCCAATCAACCTATCAGATTTTAGCCCATTCCGACACAGTAGCGAAAAATGACGAAATTGCCCCGGCGCGATTTTTGTTTCCGATCAACCTGTCAAATTTCAGCCTATTCCGACACCATCGCGAAAAATGACGAAATTGCCCCCGGCGCTATTTTTGTGTCCGATCAACCTGTCAAATTTAGCACATTCCGACTCCATCGCGTAAAATGACTAAATTACCGTTGGGGCGGTTTTTGTTTCCGATCAACCTGTCAAATTTTAGCCCATTCCGACACCGTCGCGAAAAATGTCGAAATTGCCCCGGCGCGATTTTTGTTTCCGATCAACCTGTCAAATTTAGCACATTCCGACTCCATCGCGTAAAATGACTAAATTACCGTTGGGGCGGTTTTTGTTTCCACCATCGCGAAAAATGACGAAATTGCCCCCGGCGCTATTTTTGTGTCCGATCAACCTGTCAAATTTAGCACATTCCGACTCCATCGCGTAAAATGACTAAATTACCGTTGGGGCGGTTTTTGTTTCCAGTCACCCAGCCGAATTTTAGCCCATTCCGACACAGTCGCGAAAAATGACGAAATTGCCCCTGCGCGGTTTTTGTTTCCGATCAACCTGTCAAATTTCAGCCCATTTCGACACCATCGCGAAAAATAACGAAATACTCCCAGGCACGATTTTTTGTTCCGATCAACAAGCCAAATTTCAGCCCATTCCGACACCGTCGCGAAAAATGACGAAATTACCCACGGCGCGATTTTTGATTCCAGTCGACCAGTCGAATTTTAGCCCATTCCGACACCGTCGCGAAAAATGACGAAATTGCCCCTGGCACAGTTTTTGTTTCCGATCAACCTGCCAAATTTTAGCCCATTCCGACCCCGTCGCGAAAAATGACTAAATTGCCGTTGGGGCGGTTTTTGTTTCCGATCAACCTGTCAAATTTTAGCCCATTCCGACACCGTCGCGAAAAATGACGAAATTACCCACGGCGCGATTTTTGATTCCAGTCGACCAGTCGAATTTTAGCCCATTCCGACCCCGTCGCGAAAAATGACGAAATTACCCACGGCGCGATTTTTGATTCCAGTCGACCAGTCGAATTTTAGCCCATTCCGACCCCGTCGCGAAAAATGACGAAATTACCCACGGCGCGATTTTTGATTCCAGTCGACCAGTCGAATTTTAGCCCATTCCGACCCCGTCGCGAAAAATGACGAAATTACCCACGGCGCGATTTTTGATTCCAGTCGACCAGTCGAATTTTAGCCCATTCCGACCCCGTCGCGAAAAATGACGAAATTGCCCCTGGCACAGTTTTTGTTTCCGATCAACCTGTCAAATTTTAGCCCATTCCGACTCCGTCGTGAAAAATGACTAAATTGCCCCTGGCGCAGTTTTTGTTTCCAATCAACCTGTCAAAATTTAGCCCATTCCGACTCCGTCGCGAAAAATGACTAAATTGCCCCTGGGGCGGTTTTTGTTTCCCATCAACGTGTCAATTTTTAGCCCATTCCGACACCATCGCGAAAAATGAAAAAATTGCCCTCAACTCGATTTTTGCTTCCCATCAACCAGCCAAATTTCAGCCCATTCCGACACCGTTGAGAAAAATGACGAAATTGCCCCCGACGCTATTTTTGCTTCCAATCAACCAGCCAAATTTCAAGCCATTCCGACACCGTTGAGAAAAATGACGAAATTGCCCCTGGCGCGATTTTTTTTCAGATCAACCTGTCAAATTTTAGCCCATTCCGACACAATCGCAAAAAATGACGAAGTTGCCCCGGCGCGATTTTTGTTTCCGATCAACTTGTCAAATTGTAGCCCATTCCGACTCCGTCGCGAAAAATGACGAAATTGCCCCCGGCGGGATTTTTGCTTCCGATCAACCAGCCAAATTTCATGCCATTCCGACACCGTTGCGAAAAATAATAAAATTACCCCTGGCGCAATTTTTTTTCCAATCAACCTATCAAATTTTAGCCCATTCCGACACAGTAGTGAAAAATGACGAAATTGCCACGGCGCGATTTTTGTTTCCGGTCAACCTGTCGAATTCTAGCCCATTCCGACACCGTGGCGAAAAATGACGAAATTACCCCTGGCACGATTTTTGTTTCCGATCA
>NW_019265899.1:0-8903 GCF_002742605.1 Olea europaea var. sylvestris | reverse complement strand
CAACTTCGTCGTGACCTTTAAGGGATTTCGGCCATTTTTCGAAAGAATGAGCAATTTTATGTTTGGAATGCTTGGATAGTCAGGGTACAAAGAATTGAGCATAACTTTTGCACACGGTGTCCGTTTTGGGCCCATAGGTACTTTTTGGAAATGTAGCGACCCTTTTGGATTGAACTCACAACTTCGTCGTGATGTATGACGGATTTCGGCCATTTTTTGAAAGAATTAGCAATTTTATACTTGGAGGGCTTGGATAGTCAGCGTACGAAGAATTGAGCTTACCTTTTGCACACGGTGTCCGTTTTGGGCCCAGAAGTACTTTTTGGAAATGTAGCGACCGTTTTGGATTGAAATCACTACTTCGTCATGACGTATGAGGGATTTTGGCCTTTTTTTTGAAAGAGTGAGCAGTTTTATGTTTGGAAAGCTTGGATAGTCGGCGTACGAAGAATTGAGCGTAACTTTTGCACACGGTGTCCGTTTTGGGCCCATAAGTACTTTTTGGAAATGTAGCGACCCTTTTGGATTGAACTCACTGCTTCATCGTGATGTATGAGGAATTTCGGCCATTTTTTGAAAGAATTAGCACTTTTATACTTGGAGGTCTTGGATAGTCGGCGTACGAAGAACTGAGCGTAACTTTTGCACACGGTGTCCGTTTTAGGCCCATAATTACTTTTTGGAAATGTAGCGACCGTTTTGGATTGTACTCACCACTTCATCGTAACGTATGAGGGATTTTACCGATTTTTTGGAAAGAGTGAGCAGTTTTATGTTTGGAAGGCTTGGATAGTCGGCGTATGAAGAATTGAGCGTAACTTTTGCACACGGTGTCCGTTTTGGGCCCATAATTACTTTTTGGAAATGTAGCGACCGTTTTGGATTGAACTCACTACTTCATCGTGACGTGTGAGGGATTTTGCCCATTTTTTGGAAAGAGTGAGCAGTTTTATGTTTGGAAGGCTTGGATAGTTGGCGTACGAAGAATTGAGCGTAACTGTTGCACACGGTGTCCGTTTTGGGTCCATAAGTACTTTTTGAAAATCTAGCGACCGTTTTGGATTGTACTCACCACTTCGTCGTAACGTATGAGGGATTTTACCCATTTTTTGGAAAGAGTTAGCAGTTTTATGTTTGGAAGGCTTGGATAGTCGGCGTACGAAGAATTGAGCGTAACTTTTGCACACGGTGTCCGTTTTGGGCCCATAAGTACTTTTTAGAAATGTAGCGACCCTTTTGGATTGTACTCACCACTTCATCGTAACGTATGAGGGATTTTACCCATTTTTTGGAAAGAGTTAGCAGTTTTACGTTTGGAAGGCTTGGATAGTCGGTGTACGAAGAATTGAGCGTAACTTTTGCACACGGTGTCCGTTTTGGGCCCATAAGTACTTTTTGGAAATGTAGCGACCCTTTTGGATTGAACTCACTACTTCGTCATGACGTATGAGGGATTTTGGCCTTTTTTTTGAAAGAGTGAGCAGTTTTATGTTTGGAAGGATTGGATAGTCGGCGTACGAAGAATTGAGCGTAACTTTTGCACACGGTGTCCGTTTTTGGCCCATAGGTAATTTTCGAAAATGTAGCGAACGCTTTGGATTGAAATCACCACTTCATCGTGACGTATGATGGATTTTGGCCATTTTTTGGAAAGAGTGAGCAGTTTTATGTTTGGAAGGCTTGGATAGTCGGCGTACGAAGAATTGGGCGTAACTTTTGCACACGGTGTCCGTTTTTGGCCCATAGGTAATTTTCGAAAATGTAGCGAACGCTTTGGATTGAACTTACTACTTCATCGTGACGTATGAGGGATTTTGGCCATTTTTTGGAAAGAGTGAGCAGTTTTATGTTTGGAAGGCTTGGATAGTCGGCGTACGAAGAATTGGGCGTAACTTTTGCACACGGTGTTCGTTTTGGGCCCATAAGTACATTTTAGAAATGTAGTGACCGTTTTGGATTGAACTCACTACTTCATCGTGACGTATGAGGTATTTTGGCGATTTTTTGGAAAGAGTGAGCAGTTTTATGTTTGGAAGGCTTGGATAGTCGGCTTACGAAGAATTGAGAGTAACTTTTGCACACGGTGTCCGTTTTGGGCCCATAAGTACTTTTTGGAAATGTAGCGACCGTTGTGGATTGTACTCACCACTTCGTCGTAACGTATGAGGGTTTTTGCCCATTTTTTGGAAAGAGTTAGCAGTTTTATGTTTGGAAGGCTTGGATAGTCGACGTACGAAGAATTGAGCGTAACTTTTGCACACGGTGTCCGTCTTGGGCCCATAAGTACTTTTTGGAAATGTAGCGACCGTTTTGGATTGACCTCACCACTTCATCGTGACGTATGAGGTATTTTGGCGATTTTTTGGAAAGAGTGAGCAGTTTTATGTTTGGAAGGCTTGGATAGTCGACGTACGAAGAATTGAGCGTAACTTTTGCACACGGTGTCCGTCTTGGGCCCATAAGTACTTTTTGGAAATGTAGCGACCGTTTTGGATTGAACTCACTACTTCGTCGTGACCTATAAGGGATTTCGGCCATTTTTCGAAAGAATGACCAATTTTATGTTTGGAATGCTTGGATAGTCGGCGTACAAAGAATTGAGCGTAACTTTTGCACACGGTGTCCGTTTTGGGCCCGTAAGTACTTTTTGGTAATGTAGCGACCCTTTTGGATTGAACTCTCAACTTCGTCGTGACCTATGAGGGATTTATGCCATTTTTCAAAAAGAATGAGCAATTTTATGTTTGGAATGCTTGGATAGTCGGCGTACAAAGAATTGAGCGTAACTTTTGCACACGGTGTCTGTTTTGGGTCCATAAGTACTTTTTGGAAATGTAGCGACCGTTTTGGATTGAACTCACCACTTCACCATGACGTATGACAGATTTCGGCCATTTTCTAAATGAATGAGCACTTTTATACTTGGAGGGCTTGGATAGTCAGCGTACAAAAAATTGAGCGCATCTTTTGCACACGGTGTCCGTTTTGGGCCCGTTAGTACTTTTTGGAAATGTAGCGACCCTTTTGGATTGAACTTACTACTTCATCGTGACGTATGAGGGATTTTGGCCTTTTTTTGGAAAGAGTGAGCAGTTTTATGTTTGGAAGGCTTGGATAGTCGGCGTACGAAGAATTGAGCGTAACTTTTGCACACGGTGTCCATTTTGGGCCCATAAGTACTTTTTGGAAATGTGGCGACCCTTTTGGATTGAACTCACTACTTCGTCGTGACGTATGATGGATTTCAGCCATTTTTTGAAAGAATTAGCACTTTTATACTTGGAGGTCTTGGATGGTCAGCGTACGATGAATTGAGCGTACCTTTTCCGCACGGCGTCCGTTTTGGGCCCATAAGTACTTTTTGAAAATGTAGGGACCCTTTTGGATTGAACTCACTACTTCATCGTGAAGTATGAGGGATTTTGGCCATTTTTTGGAATGAGTGAGCAGTTTTATGTTTGGAAGGCTTGGATAGTCGGCGTACGAAGAATTGAGCGTAACTTTTGCACACGGTGTCCGTTTTAGGCCCATAAGTACTTTTTGAAAATATAGCGACCCTTTTGGATTCTGCTCGCCACTTCGTCGTGACGTATGAGGGATTTTGGCCATTTTTTGGAAAGAGTGAGCAGTTTTATGTTTGGAAGGCATGGATAGTCGGCGTACGAAGAATTGAGCGTAACTTTTGCACACGATGTCCGTTTTGGGCCCATAAGTAATTTTCGGAAATGTAGCGACCGTTTTGGATTGAACTCACCCCTTTGTCGTGACGTATGATGGATTTTAGCCATTTTTTGGAAAGAGTGAGCAGTTTTATATTTGGAAGGCTTGGATAGTCGGCGTACGAAGAATTGAGCGTAACTTTTGCACACAGTGTCCGTTTTGGGCCCATAAGTAATTTTTGGAAATGTAGCGACCCTTTTGGATTGAACTCACTACTTCGTCGTGACGTATGAGGGATTTTGGCCATTTTTTGGAAAGAGTGAGCTGTTTTATGTTTGGAAGACTTGGATAGTCGGCGTACGAAGAATTGAGCGTAACTTTTGCACACGGTGTCCGTTTTGGGCCCATAAGTACTTTTTGGAAATGTAGCGACCCTTTTGGATTGAACTCACAACTTCATCGTGACCTATAAGGGATTTCGGCCATTTTTCGAATGAATGAGCAATTTTATGTTTGGAATGCTTGGATAGTCGGCGTACAAAGAATTGAGCGTAACTTTTGCACACGGTATCCGTTTTGGGCCCATAAGTACTTTTTGGAAATGTAGCGACCCTTTTGGATTGAACTCACTACTTCGTCACGACGTATGAGGGATTTTGGCCTTTTTTTGGAAAGAGTGAGCAGTTTTATGTTTGGAAGGCTTGGATAGTCGGCGTACGAAGAATTGAGCGTAACTTTTGCACACGGTGTCCGTTTTGGGCCCATAAGTACTTTTTGGAAATGTAGCGACCCTTTTGGATTGAACTCACTGCTTCATCCTGATGTATGACGAATTTTGGCCATTTTTTGAAAGAATTAGCACTTTTATACTTGGAGGTCTTGGATAGTCGGCGTACGAAGAACTGAGCGTAACTTTTGCACACGGTGTCCGTTTTTGGCCCATAATTACTTTTTGGAAATTTAGCGACCCTTTTGGATTGTACTCACCACTTCGTCATGACGTATGAGGGATTTTGGCCATTTTTTGGATAGAGTGAGCAGTTTTATGTTTGGAAGGCTTGGATAGTCGGCGTACGAAGAACTGAGCGTAACTTTTGGACACGGTGTCCGTTTTAGGCCCATAAGTACTTTTTGGAAATTTAGCGACCCTTTTGGATTGTACTCACCACTTCGTCATGACGTATGAGGGATTTTGTCCATTTTTTGGATAGAGTGAATAGTTTTATGTTTGGAAGGCTTGGATAGTCGGCGTACGAAGAATTGAGCGTAACTTTTGCACACGGTGTCCGTTTTGGGCCCATAAGTACTTTTTGGAAATGTAGCGACCCTTTTGGATTGAACTCACTACATTGTCGTGACGTATGAGGGATTTTGGCCATTTTTTGGAAATAGTGAGCAGTTTTATGTTTGGAAGGCTTGGATAGTCGGCGTACGACGAACTGAGCGTAACTTTTGCACACGGTGTCCGTTTTGGGCCCATAAGTACTTTTTGGAAATTTAGCGACCCTTTTGGATTGTACTCACCACTTCGTCATGACGTATGAGGGATTTTGTCCATTTTTTGGATAGAGTGAATAGTTTTATGTTTGGAAGGCTTGGATAGTCGGCGTACGAAGAATTGAGCGTAACTTTTGCACACGGTGTCCGTTTTGGGCCCATAAGTACTTTTTGGAAATGTAGCGACCCTTTTGGATTGAACTCACTACATTGTCGTGACGTATGAGGGATTTTGGCCATTTTTTGGAAATAGTGAGCAGTTTTATGTTTGGAAGGCTTGGATAGTCGGCGTACGACGAACTGAGCGTAACTTTTGCACACGGTGTCCGTTTTGGGCCCATAAGTACTTTTTGGAAATTTAGCGACCCTTTTGGATTGTACTCACCGCTTCGTCATGACGTATGAGGGATTTTGGCCATTTTTTGGATAGAGTGAGCAGTTTTATGTTTGGAAGGCTTGGATAGTCGGCGTACGACGAACTGAGCGTAACTTTTGCACACGGTGTCCGTTTTGGGCCCATAAGTACTTTTTGGAAATGTGGCGACCCTTTTGGATTGAACTCACTACTTCGTCATGACGTATGAGGGATTTTGGCCGTTTTTTTGAAAGAGTGAGCATTTTTATGTTTGGAAGGATTGGATAGTCGGCGTACGAAGAATTGAGCGTAACTTTTGCACACGGTGTCCGTTTTGGGCCCATAAATACTTTTTGGAAATGTAGCGACCATTTTGGATTGATCTTACCACTTCTTCGTGACGTACGAGGGATTTCGGCCATTTTTCGAAAGAATGGGCAATTTTATGTTTGGAAGGCTTGACGAAGAATTGAGCGTAACTTTTGCACACGGTGGCCGTTTTGGGCCCATAAATACTTTTTGGAAATGTAGCGACCATTTTGGATTGATCTTACCACTTCTTCGTGACGTACGAGGGATTTCGGCCATTTTTCGAAAGAATGGGCAATTTTATGTTTGGAAGGCTTGACGAAGAATTGAGCGTAACTTTTGCACACGGTGGCCGTTTTGGGCCCATAAATACTTTTTGGAAATGTAGCGACCATTTTGGATTGATCTTACCACTTCTTCGTGACGTACGAGGGATTTCGGCCATTTTTCGAAAGAATGGGCAATTTTATGTTTGGAAGGCTTGACGAAGAATTGAGCGTAACTTTTGCACACGGTGGCCGTTTTGGGCCCATAAATACTTTTTGGAAATGTAGCGACCATTTTGGATTGATCTTACCACTTCTTCGTGACGTACGAGGGATTTCGGCCATTTTTCGAAAGAATGGGCAATTTTATGTTTGGAAGGCTTGACGAAGAATTGAGCGTAACTTTTGCACACGGTGGCCGTTTTGGGCCCATAAATACTTTTTGGAAATGTAGCGACCGTTTTGGATTGTTCTCACAACTTCATCGTAACGTATGAGGGATTTTAGCCATTTTTTGGAAAGAGTGAGCAGTTTTATGTATGGAAGGCTTGGATAGTCGGCGTACGAAGAATTGAGCGTAACTTTTGCACACGGTGTCCGTTTTTGGCCCATAAGTAATTTTCGAAAATGTAGCGAACGTTTTGGATTGAAATCACCACTTCATCATGACGTATGATGGATTTTGGCCATTTTTTGGAAAGAGTGAGCAGTTTTATGTTTGGAAGGCTTGGATAGTCGGCGTACGAAGAATTGAGCGTAACTTTTGCACACGGTGTCCGTTTTGGGCCCATAAGTACTTTTTGGAAATGTACCGACCGTTTTGGATTGTACTCACCAATTCATCGTAACGTATGAGGGATTTTACCCTTTTTTTGGAAAGAGTTAGCAGTTTTATGTTTGGAAGGCTTGGATAGTCGGCGTACGAAGAATTGAGCGTAACTTTTGCACACGGTGTCCGTTTGGGCCCATAAGTACTTTTTGGAAATGTAGCGACCGTTTTGGATTGTACTCACCACTTCGTCATGACGTATGAGGGATTTTCCCCTTTTTTTGGAAAGAGTTAGCAGTTTTACGTTTGGAAGGCTTGGATAGCCGGCGTACGAAGAATTGAGCGCACCTTTTGCACACGGTGTCCGTTTGGGCCCATAAGTACTTTTTGGAAATGTAGCGACCGTTTTGGATTGTACTCACCACTTCGTCATGACGTATGAGGGATTTTCCCCTTTTTTTGGAAAGAGTTAGCAGTTTTACGTTTGGAAGGCTTGGATAGCCGGCGTACGAAGAATTGAGCGCACCTTTTGCACACGGTGTCCGTTTGGGCCCATAAGTACTTTTTGGAAATCTAGCGACCCTTTTGGATTGAACTCACTACTTCATCGTGACGTATGAGGGATTTTAGCCTTTTTTTGGAAAGAGTGAGCAGTTTTATATTTGGAAGGCTTGGATAGTCGACGTACGAAGAATTGAGCGTAACTTTTGTACACGGTGTCCGTTTTGGGCCCATAAGTACTTTTTGGAAATGTAGCGACCGTTTTGGATTGAACTCACTACTTCGTCGTGACCTACAAGGGATTTCGGCCATTTTTCGAAAGAATGACCAATTTTATGTTTGGAATGCTTGGATAGTCGGCGTACAAAGAATTGAGCGTAACTTTTGCACACGGTGTCCGTTTTGGGCCCATAAGTAATTTTCGGAAATGTAGCGACCGTTTTGGATTGAACTCACCCCTTCATCGTGACGTATGATGGATTTTAGCCATCTTTTGGAAAGAGTGAGCAGTTTTATATTTGGAAGGCTTGGATAGTCGGCGTACAAAGAATTGAGCGTAACTTTTGCACACGGTGTCCATTTTCGGCCCATAAGTACTTTTTGGAAATGTAGCGACCCTTTTGGATTGAACTCACTACTTCGTCGTGACGTATGAGGGATTTTGCCCATTTTTTGGAAAGAGTGAGCTGTTTTATGTTTGGAAGACTTGGATAGTCGGCGTACGAAGAATTGAGCGTAACTTTTGCGCACGGTGTCCGTTTTGGGCCCATAAGTACTTTTTGGAAATGTAGCGACCCTTTTGTATTGAACTCACAACTTCGTCGTGACCTATAAGGGATTTCGGCCATTTTTCGAATGAATGAGCAATTTTATGTTTGGAATGCTTGGATAGTCGGCGTACAAAGAATTGAGGGTAACTTTTGCACACGGTATCCGTTTTGGGCCCATAAGTACTTTTTGGAAATGTAGCGACCCTTTTGGATTGAACTCACTACTTCATCGTGACGTATGAGGGATTTTGGCCTTTTTTTGGAAAGAGTGAGCAGTTTTATGTTTGGAAGGCTTGGATAGTCGGCGTACGAAGAATTGAGCGTAACTTTTGCGCACGGTGTCCGTTTTCGGCCCATAAGTACTTTTTGGAAATGTAGCGACCCTTTCGGATTGAACTCACAACTTCGTCGTGATGTATGAGAGATTTCGGCCATTTTTTGAAAGAATTAGCACTTTTATACTTGGAGGTCTTGGATAGTCAGCGTACGAAGAATTGGGCGTACCTTTTGCGCACGACGTCCGTTTTGGGCCCATAAGTACTTTTTGGAAATGTAGCGATCCTTTTGGATTGAACTCACCACTTCACCGTGATGTATGACGGATTTCGGCCATTTTCTAAATGAATGAGCACTTTTATAGTTGGAGGGCTTGGATAGTCAGCGTACGAAAAATTGAGCGTACCTTTTGCACAAGGTGTCCGTTTTGGGCCCGTAAGTACTTTTTGGAAATGTAGCGACCTTTTTGGATTGAACTCACTACTTCGTCGTGACGTATG
>NW_019265898.1:518482-534666 GCF_002742605.1 Olea europaea var. sylvestris | reverse complement strand
AGTTAAATCGCCATCTTAAAGAAATTTAAATCAGCATAAAATTTCGGAGTATTACATTCCTCCCCCCTTAAAAAATTTCGTCCACGAACTTACCTTGAACTTAGTTGAATAGTTCTGGATACTTGATCTTGATTTCTTCTTCTCTCTCCCAAGTCGATTCTTCGACATTATGATTCCTCCATTGGACTCTTACTAACGGAATTTCCTTTGTTCTTAATTGCTGGATTCTGCGATCCAATATCGATACTGGTTTTTCCTCATATGTCATGTTTGATTTGATATCCAATGGTTGATAATTAACCACGTGACTTGGGTCTGATACATATTGTCGAAGCATCGATACATGGAACACATCATGAACCGTTGACAAATCTGGTGGTAGAGCGATTCGATAAGCTGCATTCCCAACTTTCTGCAAAATTTCAAAAGGACCAATGAATCTTGATTGAAGTTTTCCTTTCTTCCCAAAACGCAGAACTCCCCTCATCGGCACCACCTTTATGAAAACTTTGTCGTCAACATTAAATGTCAAATCTTTTCTCCTTTTATCGGCATAACTCTTTTGTCGGTCCTGAGCTGCTTTGATTTTTGCTCTTATTTTATCAACCGCTCGACTAGTTTCTTCAATTATTTTGGGTCCTAGAACTCTTCGTTCACCTACTTCATCCCAATAAAGGGGAGCTCTACATCTTCTGCCATAAAGGGCTTCGTAAGGTGCCATCTTTATTGTAGCTTGGTAGCTATTATTATATGCAAACTCTACCAGTGGCACATAGATTTCCCAACTGCCCCCTAAATCAAGGACGCATGCATGCAGCATATCCTCTAAAGTCTGTATAGTCCTCTCCGATTGCCCATCAGTTTGTGGATGAAAGGCTGTGCTGAAATTTAACTTGGTTCCCATAGCCTCTTGCAAACTTTTCCAAAATTTTGAGGTAAATCTTGGATCTCTATCCGATACAATTGAGGCTGGGATACCATGCAAACGGATGACCTCCTTGATGTATAATCGTGCGTATTGATCCATACTAAAATTCATTCTTACAGGTAGAAAATGAGCTGACTTTGTTAACCGATCCACTATAACCCACATAACATCATTTCCCTTAGCTGATTTTGGAAAACCCATAACAAAATCCATAGTTATATGTTCCCATTTCCATTGTGGAATTGTTAATGGTTCCAACAATACGAGTGTCAAACAATGTGTCACAAATTAGTGTACAAATAGCAAAGATCGATCGTAAGAACCTCGTGACATTACACTATGGTGTACACTTTAGTTTGCACTTTGCCACGTGACATTGCCCTGATGGACAGTTTAAATTTCAAATAGTTTTCACATCCAATTGACATTTGACAACAATGTTAGTGTCAAACAATGTGCCAAAAATCAGGATGCAAATAGCAAAGTTCAATCGGTAAGAACCTTGCTACATGTACACTATGGTGCACACTTTAGTTTACACTTTGCCACGTGACATTACCAAATTGTGCAGTTTAAATTTTAAACAATTTTCCCATCCAATCGACACTTGAGAACAATGCAAGTGTTAAGCAATGTGACAGTTTACAAATAGCAAAGTTCAATCGTAAGAACCTTGCGACATTACATTACGGTGTACACTTTAGTTTGCACTTTGCCACGTGACATTACCCTAATGGACAGTTTAAATTTCATACTTTTTTTGCATCCAAGTGACATTTGACAACAATGCAAATATCAAACAACATGTCAAAAATTAGTGTACAAATAGCAAAGTTCTATAGGTAAAAACCTTGCTACAAGTACACTATGGTGTACACTCTAGTTTACACTTTGCCATGTGACATTACCCTGTAGGATAGTTTAAATTTGAAACATTTTTTCCATCCAATTGACACTTAACAACAATGCAAGTGTCAAACAACGTGTCAATAATCAATGTACAAATAGCAAAGTTCAATCGGTAAGAACCTTGCTACATGTGCACTATGATATACACTTTAGTTTACACTTTACCACGTGACGTTACCCTATTGGAAAATTTAAATTTCAAATAGTTTTTCAATCCAATTAACACTTGACAACAATGCAAGTGTCAAAAATCAGTGTACAAAGAGCAAAGTTCAATCGGTAAGGACATTGCTACACGTGCACTATGGTGCACACTTTACTCTACACTTTGCTAGGTGACATTACCCCATTTGACAGTTTAAATTTCAAATAGATTTTGCATCCAATTGACACTTGACGACAATAAAAGTGTCAAACAACGTGTCAAAAATCAGTGTACAAATAGCAAAGTTCAATCGTTAAGAACCTTGCTACATTTACATTATGGTGTACACTTTAGTTTACACTGCCACGTGACCTTACCCTATTAGACATTTTAAATTTCTTATAGTTTTCCTATAACGCACAGACTTGCATGGACGGAAACATCACTCAAACCATTGTACCTTAGTCGTAAAGTTAGTTCAATATATTTTTAGTAGAAGTTATAAAGATTAAATTTTAGAATTTAATTAAAGAATTTTCTTTTTTTATTTAAAAAATAATCCAATTCTAAAAGAAAACAATTTCAAAAATGTTTTTAGAATGGGTTCCATGCATGTAACGACTATTGACGTGAAATTTTGGCAAAACTTAAAAAGTAATGTTGCTGTTCCAGTTTTTTGTCTCAAACAGTAATTGTCAAAATAAATTTTTTTTCATAACTATCGACCTTGAAACTTCATCAAATTTTAATTTAAGGTAGTAAACTCCTTATAATATGACATTTTACTACTTATAATATGACATAGTCAAAAACTAGCTTCCGTCGACATCATATGGGGTATCAAAATATTTTTTAAAACTCAGTAGCGACCCGGGTAAAAGGTAAACCAGTGTAATTCACTTAAATTGGCATATAAAATTCCACCAATGTCAATACCACATGATTTCAAATTTATTCATAGATAATCCATGAGACTATCAAATCCAATAGGTTTCATCCAAAAATTCCAAGTAACGAGTGAGTTATGAATTTTTGAAAACAAGGGTAGAAGATGAAAAACAGAGACAGCACCCAGCACAGTTTACTTTATGTGACATATAACCGTTTACCGACATTGGATTGACATGATTCCAATTTTATTCAGTATCTAACTTATTAGGCTATCCAATCCAATTGGTTTCGTATAAAAATACCAAGTAACAAAAGAGTTATAATTTTTTTAAAGATGAGGTAGAAATTGAAATATCTGAAGAGACATCAAAACTTTAAGTCGCTAACTTTTTTTTTTTTTATATACGGTGATTTGTAAGTTTATTCCTATGACGCATATATACTTTCAAACATATTTTATTCATAATGAGTATTCATAAAATAGATCCGCACAATATTCATAGGAATCAAATTTAAAGAAAGTGTAAACATCTCAAAATCAACTAATGTAAATCACCGGCTTCTCCATGACATGTTACATCATCATTTACCATCATCTACGCCCCAAGAAAAATCCATTCAACCTGTAGGAAGGGAATTAACCCATGAGTTTGAAACTCAATAGATATCATCGGTGAATTCGTTATCAAATTAGAAATTTTGAACTATAGATTCATACCGTCGCACGTAGATGGATTTTCGGCAAAATCCAATTACTATAGCATTATCATAACATGTAGAGCCGAAGAATGATCATTCAAACTATTGTAGTGCCGAAGCACCATACCCAAAGGTACCATTTCATTTAAATATTTATTGAAAAATCAGATTTGAAAACGAATGAACACTTGCACATCTACCTACCTTGAATTTTCTTGGATAAAAAAACAAGATGTATAGAAAGCCTTCCTTCTTCTCACCCATGTTATTCATTAAGCTTAACTTGATATGAATTTTTTTTTATTTTTTTATTTTTTTTATTTTTAGAGAAAATGAGATGAAATTCGGATTTGAAGAGGAGTGTAGTGAAAAAGTGACCTTCCACTTCTATAACCTTTCTTTTTAATGAAAATTTAAGTAGGGGAGTTGTATTATCATTAAATTTATTAAATTTAGTCTTTAACTAAGAATTTGAAGAGTCTCTAAACCATAAAAATAATTCATATGAAAGTTTTATGAAAAATATCTACATGGTGATTCGAACCTGGGTTGCCTATGTGAAATACCATATAGATGACCACTGTGGAAACCCAGTTATTCATTAAATCTTTGTAATCAATTTTACTTAAACTTAATCTCTTCAATTACTGAGCTTTTAATTAACTTATGACTTGGGCTTTCATAATCTTACATGGGTTGAGCTTCCATAGGTCGTTTCTAAAATGGGTTAGGCTCGTGGTGCTAGATCTTCACAAAATATTTGCATAATTCCATTTTATTTTTCTTGGCTACTACATTTCCCATCCAATTGAAACTTGACAACAATGCAAGTGTCAAATAACGTGTCAAAAATTAGTGTACAAAAAGCAAAGTATAATCGGCAAGAACCTTGCTACATATACACTATGGTGTACACTATAGTTTGCACTTTGCCTCGTGACATTACCCTACACGAATGTTTAAATTTCAAATAGTTTTCCCATCCAATTGAAACTTCACAACAATGCAAGCA
Source organism: Olea europaea var. sylvestris (assembly GCF_002742605.1). Taxonomy (NCBI): domain Eukaryota; kingdom Viridiplantae; phylum Streptophyta; class Magnoliopsida; order Lamiales; family Oleaceae; genus Olea; species Olea europaea. The sequence goes on along the minus strand of NW_019265898.1, from coordinate 530,082 downwards.
TCAAACAACGTGTCAAAAATAAGTGTACAAATAGCAAAGTTCAATCGGTAAGAACCTTGCCACACGTGCACTATGGTGCACACTTTAGTTTACACTTTGCCACGTGACATTACCCTGCTCGACATTTTAGATTTCTAACAGTTTTTCCATCCAATTAACACTTGACAACAACGCAACTGTCAAACAACGTGTCGAGAATCAGTGTACAAATAGCAAAGTTCAATCGGTAAGGACCTTATAACATGTACACTATGGTGTACACTTTAGTTTACACTTTGCCACGTGACATTAACCTGTAGGACAGTTTAAATTTTAAATAGTTTTTCCATCCAATTGACAATTAACAACAATGAAATGTCAAACAACGTGTCAAAAATAAGTGTACAGATAGCAAACTTCAATCGATAAGAACCTTGCAACATGTACACTATGGTGGACACTTTAGTTTACACATTGCCACGTGACCTTACCCTATTGGACAGTTTAAATTTCAAACAATTTTCCCGTCTAATTGACACTTGACAATAATGCAAGTGTTAAACAACTTGTTAAAAATCAGTGTACAAATAGAAGAGTTCAATCGATAAGAACCTTGTTACACGTGCACTATGGTGCACACTTTTGTTTACACTTTGCTAGTGAAGTTATCCCCTTTGACACTTTAAATTTCAAACAATTTTCACATCCAATTGACACTTAACAACAATGCTAGTGTCAAACAACTTGTCAAAAATTAGTGTACAAATAGCAAACTTCAATCGATAAGAACCTTGCTACATGTCCACTACGGTGTACACTTTAGTTTACACATTGCCACGTGACATTACCTGGTTGAAAAATTTTAATTTCAAACAGTTTTCTAATTTAATTGACACGTAACAACAATGCAAGTTTCAAACGTGTCAGAAATCAGTACGCAAATAGCAATGTTCAATCTGTAAGAACCTTGCTACATATAAACTATGGTGTACACTTTAATTTACACTTTGTCACGTGACATTACCCTTATAGACAGTTCAAATTTCAAATAGTTTTCCAATCCAGTTGACAATTGATAACAATGTAAGTGTCAAACAACGTGTTAAAACTCAGTGCAGAAATAGCACTGTTCAATCGGTAAGAACCTTGCTACATATACTCTATGGTGTATTCTTTAGTTTACACTTTGCCGCGTGACATTACCCTGCTGGACATTTTAAATTTCAAACAGTTTTCCCATCCAATTGACATGTGACAACAATGCAAGTATCAAACAACGTGTCGAAAATTAGTGTACATATAGAAAAGTTCAATTGGCAAGGATCTCGCTATATGTACACTATAGTTTACACTTTGCCACCTCACCTCACCCTGTTGGACAATTTAAATTTCTAACAGTTTTCCCATCCAATTGATACTTGACAACAATGCAAGTGCCAAACAACGTGTCAAAAATCAGTGTACAAAAAGCAATGTTCAACCGATAAGAACCTTGCTACACATACACTATGGTGTACACTTTAGTTTACGCTTTGCCGCACGACATTACCCTGCTGGACAGTTTAAATTTCAAACAATTTTCCCATCTAATTGACACATGACAACAATGCAAGTGTCAAACAACGTGTCAAAAATCAGTATACAAATAGCAAAGTTCAATCGATAAGGATCTCGCTACATGTACACTTTGGTTTGCACTTTAGTTTACACTTTGCCACGTGACATTACCATGTTGGACAGTTTAAATTTGAATTAGTTTTCCCATCCAATTGACACTTGACAACAATGGAAGTCTCAAACAACGTGTCGAAAATTAGTGTACAACTAGCAAAGTTCAATCGGTAAGAACCTTGCTACATGTACACTTTAGTTTACACTTTGCCATGTGACATTACCCTGTTGGACAGTTTAAATTTCCAACAATTTTCCCATCTAATTGACACTTGACAACAATGCAAGTGTCAAACAACGTGTTGAAAATCAGTGTACAAATAGCAAAGTTCAATCGGCAAGGACCTTGTTACGTATACACTATGGTGTACACTTTAATTTGCACTTTGCCACATGACATTACCCTGTAGGAGAGTTTAAATTCCAACTAGGTTCCTATCCAATTGACACTTGACCGCAATGCAAGTCTCAAACAACGTGTCAAATTTGATGGTACAAATAGCAAAGTTCAATTGATAAGAACCTTGCTACATGTAATTTATGGTATACACTTTAATTTACACTTTGTCGCTCAACACTACCCTGTTGAATAGTTAAAATTTCCAACAATTTCCCATCTAATTAACACTTGACAACAATGTAAGTGTCAAACAACATTTCGAAAATGAGCATACAAATAGCAAAGTTCAATCGGTAAGGACCTTGTTACATGTACACTATGGTGTACACTTTAGTTCACACTTTGACATGTCACATTACCCTATTGGACAGTTTGAATTTCGAACAGTTTTCCATCCAATTAACACTTGACAACAGTGCAAGCCTCAAACAACGTGTCAATATTCAGTGTACGAATAGCAATGTTCATTCAATAAGAACATTGTGACATGTACACTATGGTGTACACATTAGTTTACACTTTACCGCGTGACATTACCTTGATGGACAGTTTAAATTTCAAACAATTTTTCCATTTAATTGACACTTGACAACAATGCAAGTGTCAAACAACATGTCGAAAGTCAGAGTACAAATAGCAAAGTTCAATCGGTAAGGACCTTGTTACATGTACACTATGGTGTAAACTTTAATTTACACTTGGACACGTCACATTACCCTGTCAGACAATTTAAATTTCAAATAGTTTTCCCATTTAATTGACGCCTGACAGTAATGCAAGTGTTAAACAACGTGTCGAAAATTAGTGTACAAATAGCAAAGTTCAATAGGTAACGACCTTGTTACATGTACACTATGGTGTACACTTTAGTTTACACTTTGACACGTCACATTACCCTGTAAGACAGTTTAAATTTCAAATAGTTTCCCATCCAATTGACACTTGACAATAATGCAAGTCTCAAACAACATGTCAATATTCAGTGTTTAAATAGCACAGTTCAATCGATAAGAACATTGCGACATGTACACTATGGTGTACACTTTAGTCTACACTTTGCTGTATGACATTACCCTTATGGACAATTTAAATTTCAAACAATTTTCTCATCTAATTAACACTTGACCACAATGTAAGCGTCAAACAACGTGTCAAAAATCTGTGTACAAATAGCGAAGTTGAATCGGTAAGAACCTTGCTACATGTATACTATGGTGTACACTTTAATTTGCCCTTTGCCACGTGACATTACCCTATTGGGCAGTTTAAATTTTCAATAGTTTTCCCATCCAATTGACACTTGACAACAATGCAAGTGTTAAACATCGTGTCAAAAATCAGTGTACAAATAGCAAAGTTCAATCGGTAAGGATCTTGTTACATGTACACTATGCTGTACACTTTAGTTTACACTTTGCCACGTGAGATTACCCTGTAGGACAGTTTAAATTTCAAATAGTTCTACCATCCAATTGACACATGACAACAATGCAAGTGTCAAACAACGTGTCAAAAATCAGTGTACAAATAGCAAATTTCAATCAGTAAGAACATTGCTACATTTACACTATGGAGTACACTTTAATTTACAATTTTCCACATGACAATACCCTGTTGGATAGTTTAAATTTCCAACAGTTTTCTCATCCAGTTGACACTTGAAAATATTGCAAGTGCAAATAACGTGCAAAAAATCAGTGTACAAATAGCAAAGTTCAATCGGTAGGAACTTTGCTACATGTACAATATGGTGTACACTTTAGTTTACACTTTGGCACGTGACATTACCCTGCTGTACAGCTTAAATTTCAAACAATTTTTCCATCCAATTGACACATGACAACAATGCAAGTGTCAAACAACGTGTCAAAGATTAGTGTACAAATAGCAAAGTTCAATCGGTAAGGACCTCGCTACATGTACACTATGGTTTACACTTTGTCACGTGACCTTACCTTGTTGGACAATTTAAATTTCGAACAATTTTCTAATCCAATAGACACTTGACAACAATGCAAGTGTAAAACAACATGTCGAAAATTAGCGTCGAAATAGTAAAGTTCAATCGGTAAGAACCTCGCTACATGTACACTATGGTTTACAATTTAATTTACACTTTTCCACGTTATATTACCCTGCTGGACAGTTTAAATTTCAAACAGTTTTCCCATCCAATAGACACTTGACAACAATGCAAGTGTTAAACAACGTGTCAAAAATCGTGTACCAATAGCAAAGTTCAATCGATAAGGACCTTGCCACATGTACACTATGGTGTACACTTTAGTTTACACTTTGCGACGTGACATTATCCTGTTGGACAGTTTTAATTTCTAACAGTTTTTCATCCAATTGACACTTGACAACAATGCATGTGTCAAACAAGGTGTCGAAAATTAGTGTACAAATAGCAAAGTTCAATCGGTAAGGACCTCGCTACATGTACACTATGGTTTGCACTTTAGTTTACACTTTGCCACTTAACATTACCCTGTAGGACAGCTTAAATTTCAAATAGTTTTCCCATCCAATTGACACTTGACAACAATGCAAGTGTCAAACAACGCGTTTAAAATTAGTGTACAAATAGGAAAGTTCAATCGGTAAGAACATTGCTACATGTACACTACGGTTTACACTTTAGTTTACACTTTGCCACATGGCCTTACCTTGTAGGACAGTTTAAATTTCTTAGAGTTTTCCCATCCAATTGGCACTAGACAACAATGCTAGTATCAAATAAAGTGTCAAAAATAAGTGTACAAATAGCAAAGTTCAATCGGTAAGAACGTTGCTATCTGTACACTATGGTGTATACTTTAGTTTACACTTTGCCACGTGACATTGCCCTGTTCGAGGGTTTAAGTTTCCAACAGTTTTCCCATCCAATTAACACTTGACAACAATGCAAGTGTTAAATATAGTGTCAAAAATCATTATAAAAGTAGCAAAGTTCAATCGGTAAGGACCTTGTTACATGTACACCATGGTGTACACTTTACACTTTGCGATGTGACATTACCCTATTGGACAGTTTAAATTTCCAGCAGTTTTCTCATCCAATTGATAGTTGACAACAATGTAAATGTCAAACAACGTGTCAAAGATTAGTGTACAAATAGCAAAGTTCAATCGGTAAGGACCTTGTTACATGTACACTATGGTGTTCACTTTAGTTTACACTTTGCCACATGACATTACCCTATAGGACAGTCTAAATTTCAAATAGTTCTTCCATCCAATTGACAAATGACAAAAATGCAAGTGTCAAACAACGTGTCAAAAATCAGTGTACAAATAGCAAATTTCAATCGTTAAGAACCTTGCTACATGTAAACTATGGTGTACACTTTAGTTTACAATTTGCCACATGACAATACCCTGTTGGACAGTTTAAATTTTCAACAGTTTTCTCATCCAATTGACACTTGAAAATATTGCAAGTGCAAACAACATGTCAAACATCAGTGTGCAAATAGCAAAGTTCAATCGGTAAGAACCTTGCTACATGTACACTATGGTGTACACTTTAGTTTACACTTCGCCACGTGACATTGCCATGCTATACAATTTAAGTTTCAAACAATTTTCTCATCCAATTAACATATGACAACAATTCAAGTGTCAAACAACGTGTCAAAAATTAGTGTACAAATAGCAAAGTTCAATCGGTAAGGACCTTGTTACATGTACACTATGGTGTACACTTTAGTTTACACTTTGCCACGTGAAATTATCTTGTTGGACAGTTTAAATTTCAAACAGTTTTCCATCCAATTGACACTTGACAATATTGGAAGTCTTAAACAACGTGTTAAAATTCAGTGCACAAACAGCAAAGTTTAATTGATAAGAACCTTGCGACATGTAAACTATGGTGTACACTTTCGTTTACACTTTGCCGCGTGACATAACCCTGATAGACAGTTTAAATTTCCAACAGTTTTCCCATCCAATTAACACTTGACAACAATGTAAGTGTCAAACAACATGTAAAAAATTAGTGTACAAATAGCGAAGTTCAATCGGTAAAGATCTCGCTACATGGACATTATGGTGTGCACTTTAGTTTACACTTTGCCACTTGACATTACCCTGTGGGATAGCTTAAATTTCTAACAGTTTTTCCAGCCAATTGACACTTAACAACAATGCAAGTGTCAAACAACGCGTTTAAAATTAGTGTACAAATAGGAAAGTTCAATCGGTAAGAACATTGCTACATGTACACTATGGTTTACACTTCAGTTTACATTTTGCCACGTGGCCTTACCCTGTTGGACAATTTAAATCTCTAAGAGTTTCCCATCCAATTGACACTTGACAATAATACGAGTGTCAAACAGCGTGTAAAAAATTAGTGTACAAATAGCAAAGTTCAATCAGTAAGAACCTTGCTACATATACACTATTGCGTACTCTTTGGTTTACACTTTCCCACCTAACATTACCCTGTAGGATAGTTTAAATTTCAAACGGTTTTCCCATCAAATTGACTCTTGAAAACAATGAAATTGTAAAACAACGTGTCAGAAATCAGTGCACAAATAGCAAAGTTCAATTGGGAAGAACCTTGCTTAAACAACATGTAAAAAATTAGTGTACAAATAGCGAAGTTCAATCGGTAAAGACCTCGCTACATGTATATTATGGTGTACACTTTAGTTTACAATTTGCCACATGACAATACCCTATTAGACAGTTTAAATTTCCAACAGTTTTTTCATTGAATTGACACTTGAAAATATTGCAAGTGGAAACAACGTGTCAAAAATCAGCGTACAAAGAGTAAAATTTAATCGGTAAGAACCTTGCAACATGTATACTATGGTGTACACTTTAGTTTACACTTTACCACGTGACATTACCCTGCTGTACAGCTAAAATTTCAAACAATTTTCACATCCCATTAACACATGACAACAATGCAAGTGTCAAACAACGTGTCAAAAATTAGTGTACAAATAGCAAAGTTCAATCGGTAAGGACCTTGTTACATGTACACTATGGTGCACACTTTAGTTTACACTTTGTTACGTGAAATTATTTTGTTGGACAATTTAAATTTCAGACAGTTTTCCTATCCAATTGGCACATGACAACATTGCAAGTGTCAAACAACGTGTCAAAAATCAGTGTACAAATAGCAAAGTTCAATCGGTAAGGACTTCGCTACATGTACACTATGGTTTACACTTTAATTTACACATTTCCGCGTGACCTTACCCTGTTGGACAGTTTAAATTTCAAGCAGTTTTCCCATCAAATAGATACTTAACAACAATGCAAGTGTCTAACGACGTGTCAAAAATCGGTGTAAAATAGCAAACTTCAATCGGTAAGAACCTTGCTACATATACACTAGGGTGTACACTACAGTTTACACTTTGTCATGTGACATTACCCTACTGGACAGTTCAAATTTCAAACAGTTTTCCCATCCAATTGACACTTGACAACAATGCAAGTGTCAACCAACATATGAAAAATCAGTGTACCACTATCAAAGTTCAATCGGTAATGACCTTGCTACATGTACACTATGGTGTACACTTTAGTTTACACACTACGACGTGACACTATCCTGTTGGACAGTTTAAATTTCTAATAGTTTTCCCATCCAATTAAAGCTTGACAACAATGCAAGTGTAAAATAACGTGTTGAAAATCAGTGTACAAATAGCAAAGGTCAATCGGTAAGGACCTAGCTACATGTACACTATGGTGTAAACTTTAGTTTTCACTTTCCCACTTGACATTACCTTGTAGGACAGCTTAAATTTCAAACAGTTTTCCTATCCAATTGACACTTGACAACAATGCAAGTGTCAAACAACGTGTCAAAAATCAGTGTACAAATAGGAAAGTTCAATCGGTAAGAACCTTGTTACATGTACACTATGGTGTACACTTTAGTTTACACTTTACAAAGTGACATTACCCTATTGGACAGTATAAATTTCCAACAGTTTTTCCATCCAATTGACACTTGACAACTTTGCAAGTGTTAAACATTGTGTCAAAAATCAGTGTACAAATAGAAAAGTTCAATCAATAAGAACCTTGCTACATATACACTATCGTGTACACTTTAGTTTACACTTTGCCACATGACATTACCCTGTTGGATAGCTTAAATTTCAAACAATTTTTCCATCCAATTGACATTTGACAACAATGCAAGTCTCAAACAACGTGTCAAAAATCAAAGTACAAATATCAAAGTTCAATCGGTAAAAACCTTATGACATGTACACTCTAGTGTGCACTTTAGTTTTATACTTTCCCACATGACATTGCCCTGCTGGACAGTTTAAATTTCAAAAAGTTTTCCTATCCAATTAACACTTGCCAACATGCGAGTGTCAAAAAACGTGTCAAAAATCATTTTACAAATAGCAAAGTTCAATCGATAAGGACCTCGATACATGTACACTATGGTGTACACTTTTGATTACACTTCGCCACGTGACATTACCCTGTCGAACAGTTTAAATTTCCAATAGTTTTCCCATTCAATTAACACTTGACAACAATGCAAGTGTCAAACAACAAGTCAAAAATCAGTGTATAAATAACAAAGTTCAATCGGTAAAGACCTTGTGACTTGTACACTATGGTGTACACTTTAGTTTTCACTTTGCCACGTGACATTAGCATGTAGGACAGTTTAAATTTCAAACAGTTTTCCCATCCAATTGACACTTGATGACAATGCAAGTGTCAAACAACATGTCAAAAATCAGCCTACAAATAGCAAAGTTCAATCGGTAAGAACCTTGCTATATGTACATTATGGTGTACACTTTAGTTTACACATTACCATGTGACATTACCCTGCTGGACAGTTTAAATTTCCAACAGTTTTCCCATTTAACTAACACTTGACAACATTGCATGTGTCAAACAACGTGTCAAAAATCAGTGTACAAATAGCAAAGTTCAATCGGTAAGAACCTTGCTACATCTACACTATAGTGTACACTTTAGTTTATACTTTGTCACGTGACATTACCCTTTCGGACAGTTTAACTTTCTAAGAGTTTTCCCATCCAATTGACACTTGACAAAAACGCAAGTGTCAAAAATGAGCTTTCAAATAGCAAAGTTTGTCGGTAAGGACCTTGCTACATGTACTTGTGGTGTACACTTTAGTTTACACTTTGTCACATGACATTACACTGTTGGACAGTTTAACTTTCAAACTTGACAATAATGCAACTATCAAACAACATGTCAAAAATTGGTGCACAAATAGCGAAATTCAATCGGTAAGAACCTTACTACATTTACACTATTGGGTACACACTTTAGTTTACACTTTGCCATGCGATATTACCCTGTAGGGTAGTATAAATTTCAAAAAGGTTTCCCATCCAATTGACACTTGACAACATTGCAATTGTCAAACAACGTGTCAAAAATCAGGGTACAAATAGCAAAGTTCAATCGATAAGAACCTTGCTACAAATACACTACGTTGTACACTTTAGTTTACACTTTGCTACGTGACATTACCCTGTTGGACAGTTTAAATTTCAAACAGTTTTCTCATCCAATTAACACTTTACAGCAATGCAACTGTCAAATAACGTGTCGAAAATCAGTGTACAAATAGCAAAGTTCAATCGGTAAAGACCTTGCTATATGTACACTATGATGTACACTTTAGTTTACACTTTGCCACGTGACATTGCCCTATTGGAAAGTTCAAATTTCAAATAGTTTTTCAATCCAATTGACATGTGACAACAATGCAAGTGTCAAATGTGTCAAAAATCAGTGTTCAAATAGGAAAGTTCAATCTGTGAGAACCTTGCTACATTTACACTATGGTTTACACTTTACCACCTGGGCTTACCCTGTTGGACAGTTTAAATTTCTAAGAGTTTTCCCATCCAATTGACAATTGACAACAATGTGAGTGTCAAACAACGTGTCAAAAATTAGTGCACAAATAGTAAAGTTCGATCGGTAAGAACTTTGCAACATATACACTATGGTGTACACTTTAGTTTACACTTACCCACGCGACATTACCCTATAGGATAGTTTAAATTTCAAACAGTTTTCCCATCAAATTGACACTTGAAAATGATGCAATTGTAAAATAACGTGTCAAAAATCGGTGTACAAATAGCAAAGTTCAATCGGTAAGAACCATGCTACATATACACTATGGTTTACACTTTAGTTTATACATTTTCATGTGACATTACCCTGTTGGACAGTTTGATTTTCTAATTGTTTTCCCATCCAATTGACACTTGACAACAATGCAAGTGTCAAACAACATGTCAAAAATCAGTGTACAAATAGCAAAGTTCAATCGTTAAGAACCTTACTACTTATACACTATGATGTACACTTTAGTTTACACCTTGCCACGTGACATTTCCATGTCAGGCAGTTTAAACTTATAACAGTTTTCCCATCCAATTTACCCTTGACAACATTGCAAGTGTCAAGCAACATGTAAAAAATCAATGTACAGATAGTAAAGTTCAATCGGTAAGGACCTTGCTACATGTACACTATGATGTACACTTTAGTTTACACTTTGTCACGTGACATTACCCTGATGAACAGTTTAAATTTCAAACATTTTTCCAATCCAATTGACACTTGAAAACAATGTAAGCGTCATACAACGTGTCAAAAATCAGTGCACAAATTGCAAAGTTCTATCAGTAAGATCCTTGCTACATATACACTATAGTGTACTCTTTAGTTTCCACTTTACCATATGACATTAAGTTGTTTGACTGCTTAAATTTCAAACAGTTTTCTCTTCCAATTGACACTTGACAACAATGCAAGAGTCAAACAACATGTCAAAAATCAGTGTACAAATTGTAAAGCTCAATCGGTAAGAACCTTGCTACTTGTACACTATGCTGTACACTTTAGTTTACACTTTCCCATGTGACATTACCCTATAGGACAGTTTAAATTTTAAATAGTTTCACATCCAATTAACACTTGACAATAATGTAAATCTCAAACAACGTGTCAAAATTCAGTGTACAAATATCAAAGTTCAATCGATAAGAACCTTGTGACATGTACACTATGGTGTATACTTTAGTTTACACTTTGCTTCTTGACAATTCCCTGATAGACAGCTTAATTTCAAACAATTTTCCCATCCAATTAACACTTGACAACATTGCAATTATCAAACAACATGTCAAAAATCAGTTTACAAATAGCCAAGTTTAATGGGTAAGAACCGTGCTACATGTACACTATGGCGTGTACTTTAGTTTACACTTTGCCACGTGACATTACCCTGTTGGACAGTTTAAACTTTCAACATTTTTCCCATCCAATTGACAGTTGACAATAATGCAAGCATCAAACAACGTGTCGAGAATCAGTGTACAAATAGCGAAGTTCAATCGGTAAGGACCTTGTTACATGCACACTATGGTTTACACTCTAGTTTACACTTTGCTACGTGACATTACTGTAAGTATTATGCCCTAGGTCCAATCAACTTTGGACATAAATACTTTTATATGTAATTAATGCAATTAAATGGCAGATC